>NW_025140060.1:0-1232 GCF_004010195.1 Chiloscyllium plagiosum | reverse complement strand
GAAACCAAGGAAAGGGAAATTTAGAATAACTTATATTCTATTGGCCAAGTTAACAGAATAATAGATCGTGGGGCTATTACTAATGAACTGTTCCAATACAGGAAAATCGCATAACCACAGCCCTTGGCAAAAAGAAATATTCAGACACAGAATGTCACAAACATTTCTCCAATCCAGGAATTAAAAACAGCATCAAGAGAAAATTAAGAGAGCGTAGCAGCCAGGAGACATTCACTGAAGCTTCCAACTCTGTGGAGACACCAATAGTTTCTGTTATTACTGAGAAAGCAAAACCCAGAGATCCTAATCTATGAGAGCTGGCCACACCCATTCAGTCTTCATTAAAATAAACCCAAGGCCTCCCTCGCTGTTTACTCAAGTGGTCTTAACTCGCCAGCTTGGTAACGAGCATTCAATCTCTCTCTTAAAAGAAACCAGGACAAAATAACCTCTTAAAGCTGCAACATCATCACACTTGTCAGCACATCGAGCTGTCAACCAGGAACCAGGCTCTTGGCCCTGTCCAATCAGACAATGAAGAAGCCATTCAATCCCTTGAGTCACTTACACAGGAACAGCAGGAGGCCATTCCCACCTCAATGCACTTATACGGGGACAGAATGAGATAATTGATGCTGATTCTGATGAATGGCTTATGCCCAAAACGTCGACTCTCCTGCTGTGCTTTTCCAGCAAAACACTGTCTACTCTGATCTCCAGCACCCACAGTCCTCACTATCTCCTAATGATGCTCTAATATGATGACCAAGTGGAGAAGAGGCTGCACAGACAGATTGATCCACGTTGTTCCTCGTGGCGCCGTCGCTCATGATACACACTTAACGTGGTTTTCTAGTGGTGAGGAGGGGAGCCATATATCTTGTGTGAAGTCTCAAGAAGGCATCTTTCATCTCCAAGAAGACAGCCTGGTGTTTCTATGTAGGGCGGATGCTGGTGGGAATGGCTACCTGTTTCAGATGGAATGTATTGTGGCTGCTGTTAGGGATTGTGAGCAACATGGCGTTCAGTACGGGTTCACACACCGACTGCACAATAACGTGGGGAGAGTTAATTAAGACATATAAACTATTAGGAAAGTCACGTTAGACTGATGAATGGACTCTCTAAGTTCAAATAATGATGGCATTATTCATGTTGATCTTCTCTAGTGCACGTCCTGTTCAGTGTAACCTGAATACCTTATTCTGTCCAAGCCTATTTCCACCCTATGA
>NW_025140059.1:0-1232 GCF_004010195.1 Chiloscyllium plagiosum | reverse complement strand
TGTCAGTGTATGGCTCAGTAAACCGGTCTATCGACCAAGCATGGAGAGCGGTGCAGACTATGTCAGTTTATGGCTCAGCGAACCGGACTATCTGCCCAGCATGGGGAGCTGTGCAGACGATGTCAGTGCATGGCTCAGTAAAACGGACGATCGGACCAGCATGGAGAGCTCTGCAGACTATGTCAAAATATGGCTCAGTATACTGGACTATCGGGCCAGAATGGAGAGCTGGCAGACTATGCCAGTGTATGTCTCAGTAAACCGGCCTATCGGGCCAGCATGGGGAGCTGCGCAGACTATGTCCGTATATGGCACAGTAAACCTGACTATCGGGCCAGCATGGGAGCTGTGCAACTGTGTCAGTGTATGGCTCAGTAAACTGGACTATCAGGCCAGCATGGAGAGCTGTGCAGACTATGTCAGTGTATGGCTCAGTAAACATGACTATCTGCCCAGCATGCAGAGCTATGCAGACAATGTCAGTGTATGGCTCAGTAAACCAGACTATCGACCCAGCATGGAGAGCTGTGCAGACTATGTCAGTGTTTGGCACAGTAAACCGGACTATTGGGCCAGCATGGAGAGCTGTGCAGACTATGTCAGTGTATGGCTCAGTAAACCGGACTATCGACTCAGCATGGAGTGCTGTGCAGACTATGTTTGTGCATGGCTCAGTAAATCGGACTATCGGGCCAGCATGGAGAGCTGTGCAGACTATGTCAGTGTATGCCTCAGCAAACCGGACAATTGTGTCAGTCTGGAGAGCTGTACAAACTATGTCAGTGTATTGGTCAGTAAACCGGACCATCAGACCAGCATGGAAATTGTGCATATTATGTCAGTGTATGGGTCAGTAAACCGGACTATCAGGCCAGCATGGAAGTTGTGCATATTATGTCAGTGTTTGGCTCAGTAAACCGGGCTATCGGGCCAGCATGGAGAGCGGTGCATACTATGTCAGTGTATGGCTCAGTAAACCGGAATATCGGGTAACCGGACTATCTGCACCGCATGGGGAGCTGTGCAGATGATGTCAGTGTATGGCTCAGTAAACTGGACTATCGGGCCAGAATGGGGAGCTGTGCAGACGATGTCAGTGCATGGCTCAGTAAACCTGAGTATCGGGCCAGCATGGGAGCTGAAGCAGTCTGTGTCTGTGTATGGCTCAGTAAACAGGACTATCAGGCCAGCATGGGGATCTGCGCAGACTATGTCAGTGTATGGCTCAGTAA
>NW_025140058.1:0-1232 GCF_004010195.1 Chiloscyllium plagiosum | reverse complement strand
GTTACTGCCTTTGCCATTCACTCTTCACGGAACGCAATGGCCCTGAATTCTCTCTGTATCACGTTACGATGATCCTATTTTAGACTATAGACTTTATTGTAAATAGTTTCACCAAGTCTATGTTTGTCAGATCCTGTATAATGGTCGTGGTAATTTTATGTAATAAAGATTCTAATGACAAGTGACCTTCACCAAATTTAGGCAGAACACTTCTACACAATCCTTATTTTTTTCCATACTGACTTCGAAACTTACAGAATTATGGCAACTTACTCCATAGAACTATATAATCCTTATCTCTGTCATCTTGTCCAGGAACTCCAGCCTACCTGTCTCTCAAACATCGTCCTGCCTTTACCAAATTCTCCATTTGTGCACCTTCTTCCACTATCTACATAAGGTATCATTGCAACCTTCTCCAAACCCCACAACACTCTTCCATCCTGTTCTATAGCACCTCACTGCGTCTAATCTTCTACCATCTATATAAAATTCCTTATCTGCATAAACCACTCCAGTTCATGCAGCCTTCCTGCCAGTCCTCCCTTTGTTTAATATTATGAAACCACTTGCCCCTTCCTAGATCTGTAACTCGCCTAATCTCTGAACTCTTCTCTATCTCTGTGATCTCCTTCCGTCACTCGTAGCCTTCTTAACCCTGTAACCTCCTGCACTACTAAAACCATCCATGAATGTCTAACATACTCTTGATTATGTCACCTCTTCCAGTCCCTACGACGCTCTCTGCATTGTCAGTCTGAATAGTCCTTTCTAATTGTGAAACCCTCAGTATTGCTAACTTCATCCATTCTCGACAGCCTTCCCTATCTCTGTAATCGACTCGAACCTCCACCGTCCTCCCTATAGTTGTACCCTTCTCCAGTCCCTCGTAAACACACTGCTATTAATAATTCCTCCCGTTCTTTTGCTGTACACTGTCAGTATCCTCTTCTCGTTCCAATAACCCTTGTGAAGATTGTGAACTCGTCCAGTCTTTGTAATGCTCATTATCATAGTATTTTCCTCCGACGAACCATCCTTGTCTCTTGAACATTGCCTGTTTCCCACTATTCTGCTTAACTCTGAAAACAGGCTATTGTACACTCTTTGTCTTTATAAGCTTCTGCAGTCCTTACAAAGCTCCTTGTGACTGTAACTTGTTTCTTCCCTGAGAATTCTCCCTGTGACTGTAACCTTCTAATAAATGAATGAATAAGTTAGCTTTTTGTCAC
>NW_025140057.1:0-1232 GCF_004010195.1 Chiloscyllium plagiosum | reverse complement strand
AAAGGTGGCAGATAGAGCTCAACTTGGAACAATCTGAAGGAATTCAATTTGGAAGTCGAATTTGAATGCAAAATACAGGGTGAAAAGCAGAATTCTTGGCACTGTGGAGTAAAACGGGGAACTTGGAGCTCACATACCTACATACCTCAAAGTTGCCAGCCACGTTGATGGAGATATTCAGAAACCGTATGGTGTGTTGACTTTCATTACCGGGCGATTGAGCTTCATACCGTGAGGTTATGCTGGAACTCTGTGAAGCCCTGTTTAGACCACACTTGGAATATTGTATTCAGTTCTAGTCACCTCATTACAGCAAAGATGTGGACGCTTCAGAGAGGGGGCAGGGGAGATTTACTAGGATGATGAATGGACTTCAAGATATATCACAAGAAGAAAGGTTGAGGGACCTATTGATTTTCTCATTGGTGCGAAGAACAATGAAAGGTGACTTTTTCAAAGTAAACGTGTTGAGCTGCACAGATTGACTGAATAGCCAGGGACATTTTCCCATGGTGGAAATGTCCATCACGACGATGCATAATTTTAGATTGTTGGGAGGAAGGTTTTGGAGAGAAGTCAGAGGTAGGTTCTTTACATGGAGAGTGTTGGGTGCCACTGCCAGAATTGGCAGAGGAGTCTGATATGTTTGGGATTTAAGCGACTCATGGAGAGGTACATGGAAGACAGTAAAATCACGGAGGGGCATTAGGAGGGGCATTTCGCAATAAGCTTATAGTTTGTACGTTTCGCTTTTCGGACTGTCAAAATAGTAAAGGATGATCTCAGAAGTCAGTAGGTTAGAAAGAGGAACTGGATAAAATGACAGAAAGGCTGTAACGAACAAGGACAGCCAAATGAGACAGATTTAAAAGGAAAACAAGTGAGGTAATTAATAAGTATGATCGACTTAGGCTTGGGTGCAGGGAATTACCAAATGAGGGAATAACGGGCGCAAGTAATAACAAAATAAGGGGATAGAAAGAAATAGGCACTTATGATAGGTTTATTGCTTAGTGTAGGGTGTCGAGAGACCCCTCAGAAAAGGGTCTCATAAAAAAAAAACTCTGTATTTTACTGTCGGGTGTGACTCTCCTCATAGAGCCACCCATCTTTAAAGATGTTCGAATAAATGTAGTGCTTCGCAACTCTTTGACTTGGACTGAAACTTTTTGATTAGGTGGGTTCGTTTCTCACAATTAGGGGCTCGTCCGGGATGAACTTCAGCTCCTGAA
>NW_025140056.1:0-1232 GCF_004010195.1 Chiloscyllium plagiosum | reverse complement strand
CCTTGATAAGTATATAATTATTAGGCAGCGAGGCGGTTATTGATAGAGGGAGCCATTGTTTACCAAAGACATTGATGCCCTTCTCAAGAGGAAGAAGGCTTGTGTGAGGATGGGTAGTGAAGGCTAAATTAGAGGTCTTGAGAGTTATAACTTTGCCAAAAAAAGATCTACATAGAGACCTAAGAAGAGCCAGGATGGGACATCCGATGTAGTTCATGGATAGGATCAAGGAAAACACTAAGAACTTCTTCGGATATATCAGGAATAAAAGAATGACTACAATAACATAAGGGCCAATTAAATATAGTCGGGGAAAGATGTGTGTGGAATCTGAGGATACAGTGGAGGCACTTAATGAATACGTTTCGTCAGTATTCACATTGGAATAGGGCAACGCTTGTGAGGATTCGGAGATACATTCTATAATATTACAAGGGGCTCAGGTTGACAAAGATGATTGTAAGTAATTTTAGAAGATCAGAAAATAGTAAAGACCCCTGGGCAAGAATGATTTATCTTCGGATTCTATGGGAAGCTAGGGAATACATTGCACAGCCATTGACTTTGATCTTTACGTCATCATTGTTGACAGGATTAATGCCAGGAGACTGGAAGACAGCAAATGTTGTTCCATTGTTTAAGAATGGAATTTAGGCAACTCTGGTAATTATAGACCAGAGAGCCTTACTTCAGTTGCGTTCGAAGAGTTCATAAGTGATAGGATTTGTAATCTTCTGCAAGGGAATCACTTTATTATTGATAGTCAATACGGATTTGTGAAAGGTAGCAGGTGCCTCTCTCAACTTATTGATCACACCAATAAGATGAGTAGCTGTGATCTGAAGTAGCAAACGGAGATTTTGCGGAAAGGTGTAAGGTAGTTCACTTCAGAAGAAATAACAGGAATGCAGAGTACTCGGCTCGTGGTAAAATTCTTGACAGTGTAGATGAACAGATCTATTTCGGTTTCCTGGTGCATAATTCCCTGAAATTTAGCAACTGGGTTGGTAGTATTACTCAGAAGGCATACGATGTATAGATGTTTATTAGTAGGGTCTTGAATCTTGGAGCCACGAGGTCATGATTCAGCTCTAAAAGGCAGTGGTAAGGCGGCACCTGGAGCATTGCGTGCCGTTTTGGTCATCGACTTATAGGAAGGATGTGGAAACTTTGAAAACAATTCAGGTGATATTAAGTCGGATGTAACCGGATGTGGAGAGAAGGTCTTATGA
>NW_025140055.1:0-1232 GCF_004010195.1 Chiloscyllium plagiosum | reverse complement strand
ATTACCAGTCAGTCAGTCTTAGGTCAGTGGTGGCCAAACAATTAGAGAGGATTACTAGATCAAAAGAAAACTCGTTTTGCTTTTTATTGTTACCAATTGGTCTCGAAAAAAGTTCAGTATGCATTGTAGGAATTCCATTTTATTACCATTTAGGCATCATTTCTGTCCAATTACTATCAAGATAGTTAAAATCGCCAATGATTCTCTTTCCAATTCCGTTCCTTTATTTACCTACACAATTCCATTCTTTGACTCTCTTTCAGTACTGGCCAGTCTATGGATTATATTTAACAGAGCGATTGATCTTTTATTACGTTTTATCTCTATCCATATATATATAGATGAGAAAAAGCAGTGGACCCAGCACCGAACCTGGTGGCTCACCACTGGTCACAGGTCTCCAATCTCAAAAGTAACCCTCTGCCATCATGCTCCGTCTCATACTTTTGAACCAGTTCTGTACCCAAATGGCTAGTTCTCCCCGTATTCTATGTGATCTAACCTTAATAACCTGTCTACCATGTGGGATCTTGACAAATGCCTTGCTGAAGTCCATATAAGTCATGTCTACCACTCTGCCATCAAGAATCCTCTTCATTATTTCTTCTAAAAACTCAATTAAGTTAGTGAGACACTATTTCCCTCACAAAGCCATGCTGACAATTCCTAATCAGTTACTGTCTTTCCAAATACATGTCCCTCAGGATCCCCTCCAACAACTTGCCCACCACTGATGTCAGGCTCACTGACCTTTAGTTCCCTGGCTTTTCCTTGCCACCTTTCTTAAACAGTGGCACCACATTAACCAACCTCCAGTCATCCGGCACCTGACTTGTGGCTATTGATGATACAAATGGAACCTTGATCAGATGAACAGAGAAGTGGCTGATGGAGTTTAATTTAGATAAATCTGAGGTGTTGCATTTTGGAAAAGCAATAATGGACCCGCTGAACAAAGTGATCTTGGAGTGCAGGTTCATAATTCCTTGAAAGTAGAGCAGCAGGTAGACAGGGAGTGAAGGCAGTGTTAGGTATGATTTCCTTTATTAGTCAGTGCATTGATTGTAGGAGTTGAGAGATCATGTTGTGACTGTACAGGACATTTGGTTAAGCTACTTTTGGAATACTGTGTTCAATTCTGGTTTCCCTGCTATATAAAAAAAGATAGAACATAGAACAACATAGCACAGAACAGGCCCTTCGGCCCATGATGTTGTGCCGGACAGTTGTCC
>NW_025140054.1:0-1232 GCF_004010195.1 Chiloscyllium plagiosum | reverse complement strand
AATGATGCTTATAAGGGAAATGAGGCAGTCGCTTTCCAGAATATTCAAGTTAGGGAGCTCAGACTCATAAATCATGGCTGCGTCACATGACTGTTGAACCAAAATCTAAAACCTTCCAGCTGTTTCGTTTGCAATTCTAACAGAATGAGCATGGCAAGTTGTTCGTGCCTCTACGTGTGTCCAACACCCAGGGGAAATACAACTGAGCATTTAATAATTGCCCGAAGTTGCCCAAACATTGCCCAAATTCATTAAATATTGGACATCCTGAAGTAAGCAACTGGAATTACTGCCCATTTGTAAAGCCAATTAAAAATATTACTGGACACTCTAACGGATCGGGGAATCTCGGAGCATGCTGCGAACCTTCGAGTGTGTCGAGGGCTAATCAAATGCGGTTTCACCTGTCATAACCCTGGATCCACCAAATTTTTAAAAGCTAACTTGGAAAAGTCAAAAATGCTCTGAGCATTACTTTCGGTCCGGAAACTAGGATCCCGTTCAGTAATCACGCCAATATCTTGTGGTCGATTAGCGAGAATTGTATCAGCATTTCTAGTAGCATTTTGTCCCTGGCCTGCTTTCCTTTTTATTTTTGAACGGGACAAAAGAACAAACGGCCTCTATATTTCATCTCTCAAAGATTATCGGCCGGTGACCTGGAAGGACCTGGATATCTATTACCTTGATTGGAGCATATTTACCACGACGTTTCTGTGTTTTCCTCCAGACACAAATAGACCTTGATCAGCGAGATTAGTTTCATTTGGCCCTGCCGGCAGACATTGTCCTGCATTTAGAATTCAGCAATTCCATTATCCTGGAATGGAAGAAAAGGACAACAGGAAGCAAAGGACAAACACCAAAACAAACAGGCCAAAGCCGAACACACAAACAAGACAAAACAGCAAAGCATGACAGGAAGAAACAGATACAACAGAGAAACAGATTCAAATATCGGGATCCCTGCCAACAAGACAAGGCAAATACCACCGAAATAGACACAAAGTGTGGCGCGCTGTCCTTCAACGCAAGATTGCCCGTACTTAATAGGGAACCCAGCTCCATACTTACGCCAGTCGGCTCAAAGGACAAAATGATGGAGGAGTTTTATGAAACCCTCCAAAAGCAACCGCTCTTGCGCACAGGCCGTAGCCCGAAGCTCATGAATGTAAGACGAAAAAGAAAATGATTCTGCTGGATCAAAACAAAATGAAAAAAGAGCCTCTGGT
>NW_025140053.1:0-1232 GCF_004010195.1 Chiloscyllium plagiosum | reverse complement strand
TAACACGTATCTATCCCCTTACTGTACACCTTCGTCTCTTCCTCATTCACACTTCTCCGCTCTCAGATGAAGAGCCCGAGCCAAGCTAATTTATCTTCGCCATGACGAGATTGTTGTGCTGGAAAAGTACAGCAGGTCAGGCAGCATCCGAGGAGCAGGAGTACCGACACTTCTGGCATAAGCCTTTCATCAGCAATGAGACATTTAGGTGGGGGCGGAGAGATAAATGGGCGGCAGTTGGATTTGGGTGGAAGGTAGCTGTGAAAGCGATAATTAGATGGAGGCGGGGGATAAAGTGATAACTCGAGGTGAGGGGAGATTAATAGGTCCGGACGGTGGTGCCGAGTTGGATACTTCGGACTGTGATAATGTGGGGGAAGGGGAATTGAGGAAGATGTTGAAATCCATATTTATCCCGAATGGTTGCAGGTCCGAAGGCATAATATGAGGCGTCCCTCTTCCACGCAGCGGGTGGTAACGGTTTGGCTTATGCCCGAAACGTTGATTGTCCTGTTCTGCAAACCACATTTCAGGGGAGATGTGAAATACCAAAGACTTAAAAAAGGACAAAAACTGATAGAATCAGAGTTAATGGAAATATGCACAATGCAGACCGAAACTATTTGGCCAATTGAGTCTGCTCTGTGCCGCCGAAGAGACGGACATTCCCCCACCATTTCTTTCTAAACCTGAATTATTGATCCACCTACAAAAATAGAATTGTGTTCAAAAGCTCAGCGGGTCAGGCAGCATCGGTGGAGAGAAATCAGATTGAACATTGCGAATCGAAAGCGGTTCCAAGGAATGATCTGTTGACCCCAAATGGTCGTTCTGTTTTCCCTGAGCTGCAATTCCTACTTTTTTCTCTGATTTTGTCTTTGATTATACCGTCCATTCAGGTTTGGTTTGCCATCTACCTGAAGTGCACACCTTTGGACGGCGAGAAGGAATCGGAGCAGCCAGAAGAAACCCACACGGAAGAGAGAGAAATAGAACGTGCAAATTCCACACAGTCAGTCACATAAGTCTGGAATCGAATGCGAGTTTCTGGCCTCTTAGCCCTCCCAAGCTGCAAGCGCCCGTCCCGGATGCAAATTGAACCCAATCTCACGCAGTGATAGGCAGTGGTAATACCTTGGATTTCTCTGCAAAAAGCAACCGATGTATCAGTACTGGAAATCAATAATCGATTAACTGTTCGAACTCTTTTTTTAAATCACTTGAGAGACAGT
>NW_025140052.1:0-1232 GCF_004010195.1 Chiloscyllium plagiosum | reverse complement strand
GAAATACTTTGTGCATTGCTCACAGAATTGCAAGTAGGGAAGAGTTTCAAGAACATCTGCTTCTCAATCCGTCTCCCTGCTCCCAGGACGCTGCTGTTTGTCCCGTCCCCAGGGACCGGGTTCTCTCCTCTGGTGGATAATTGAACCATTTCGTTTCTACTTGCAAGCTGTGCTGGTGGAAGGCAGAGCCCATTCACTCTTCTGCTCTCTCACACTGTTACGTGAGGCAGGAGAAGTCAGTTACAGTCATGCGTAGGAAATGGGCAACTTTGAACTTATTCCAAAGGTCTTATTAACGGAGAGATAGAAAGATGCTGTGCTGTCGAGACAGAGAGAAATGGACAACGGAGACTCTTCCGTCAGGAAAATTGATATGAGTGCATTTTTGTGCAGCCTGCTTGGTGTTCAGAATTTGTCTTGATACAGCAATCCTACAGAAAGACTTTTATTACACGGCTGTTGGTTTCTTTACTGCAGGAAATGGACTAAAACAGCAAGTCATGTGTTTCCACTTCACCGGTTCATTGCCATCTCAGAGAAGAGGTTTCATACGAGATCAGGACACACCGACAGAGAACAGGACAAGACAACTCAGAGCTCCACAAGGGTGCCAGCGCAACTGTGTAAATTTGACTTCTGTATCGATGTAATGTATTTAGATCAGATACCCCAAGTTTTGGGAAACAAATGACATGGCAAGAAAAAAGAACAGAGCCCCGTTATAGAAAATTAGACACTCAGGAATTCGTTTGAAAAGCAAGATGCTGAACAGAGTAACATCGCAAATGAAAGTCGCTGAAGGAGACACTGTACAATAGCAGAGGATGGTTTCAA
Source organism: Chiloscyllium plagiosum (assembly GCF_004010195.1). Classification (NCBI taxonomy): domain Eukaryota; kingdom Metazoa; phylum Chordata; class Chondrichthyes; order Orectolobiformes; family Hemiscylliidae; genus Chiloscyllium; species Chiloscyllium plagiosum. The sequence continues at coordinate 398 of NW_025140052.1, read as the reverse complement.
TCCATCGACCTCAGGGTTATGGGCCAAGCACACTCCCGCTGCGCCACACAGGGGCGTTTTCCACAGGTCCCTTCAGCCTTTCGTCTGGCACGTGGCATGCACGTTCGAGACTAATGTCAACCTCTCCATTGCTGTCGTCTTATATGGTGTTTCGCAAACGTATGGAGGCTGTGCAAATATAAACTCTTTCTAACTTCCCACATTCTGTTGGTCGAACTGTGATTTCACTCTGAATAGACGCCATGCGGCCCACCTGCGCTCTGCTGGGTTGACACAGGAAGTAAACGTGGGTCTCCATTCGTATCATTCTCTTGCCTTCTCCATGTAATTCTGCACATGGTTACTTTAAACATGACCACCGAATTCCCGTTTGCGTCTAATGAATCTATCTCTTTGTC
>NW_025140051.1:0-1232 GCF_004010195.1 Chiloscyllium plagiosum | reverse complement strand
AAGATTGTTCATACCAACACACTATCACAAACCGTCCGCTCCAAAATCTCCAATTGACTCCGATTTTCTGAAACGCTGCCTTTTGTTCAGGGAACAGCCAGTATCCCTTCCTATCTTGGTTTCAACGCATTTGTGTGCACTTAGGCCAAGGCGAATTAATAGGTCTGCTAAAGGGGGAAAGAACTGGCTGAGCATTCGTCAGAGATTCACAGAGTCGTACAGCACGGATACAGGTCCTTTTGTCGTAAATGGTCCATGCCGACCAAAATGTCCATTCACGTGAACTCAATTTCCTTGCACTTTACCAATAAACTTCTAAGCCTTTCTTGTCTATGTATTTGTCAACATGTCTTTTAAATGTTGTTAATGAACCCGCCTCAACACTTCAGACGTCACGTGAACAGCAGTCGCAATCTCTGTGATTGACCCAGTTTGGCACTGTTGTCTTTTCTTTTCAGATAATGTAGAGTTGGTGCAATCTCCATGCTTCACTTCAGATGCCGAACGATTTAAATTGATGATAATTAGTAAATCTGCATCTGCGAGTCCAAATATTGTCCACACAGAAAGACAGTGAGTCTCACATTCAGGGACAGTTCATTATTTACAATTGTGCAGATGTGTCACAGTCTGGATGGCGACTCGTGATCGGACTGTTCAGGTTCAGAAGAAAATATTTAACAACAAAACAACAGCTGAAATTTAGAAATATTTAATCACCTGGCCGCCAGTGAAACCAGGGAGATGTAACAAGGGAAAGAGAGTTATGGAGAAATAGCATGAGCAAAAGAGGACACAATAAGCCTGTTCGAAATAAAAGCAGATATAGACATTTTAATAGGATCACGGCGGATCAGAAATTCCTCACATCTGATTTCTGTCCCTTCTCATGTATCTCTCTCGGTCTTAAATATATACAAGGATTCTGACCGCACACTCCTACCACCCCATAAAGAGTTCAAATGTTTCTCAACACTCAGAGAGGCAATTTCAGGAAATTTATTTCAGTTTTAAAATTGCGTGCCTTTGTTCTCAGACGATGTTGTCTGCTCATAAGCTCTCCCAGGAAGTGGAAACATCCTCTAAGCTTCTACCCTGTCGAGCAGCTGTAGAATTATTTATTTGCTTCAACAATATGAACTCTCATTCTTCTAATTTTCACTGATTATAGTGACAGCATTTTAACTTTTGTTCTTAAAAGGTGGGAAGAATACGCTGGAAGGCAGGATGGG
>NW_025140050.1:0-1232 GCF_004010195.1 Chiloscyllium plagiosum | reverse complement strand
AACACACTCCCAGCAGAGAGTGTGGACACTGGGCGGCTCTGTCCCAGTAGAGAGTGTAGGCACTGGGGAACACTGTCCCAGGAGAGAGTGTGGACACTGGGGAACACTGTCCCAGCAGGGACTGTGGACACTGGGGAACACTGTCCCAGCAGAGAGTGTGGGCAGTAGGGGTCTCTGACCCAGCAGAGAGTGTGGGCACTGGGGAACACTGTCCCAGCAGAGAGTGTGGACACTGGGCGGCTCTGTCCCTGCAGAGATTGAATCAGGTCCAGGCTGGGCTGGGATCTGTTGGGTTTTCACTCCAGTTCAAGTTGGGATCTGTTGGGATTCCCCTCTGGTCTGGGCTGGGGTCTCCTGGGAATCTGCTCAGGGCCGGGAGGACTGTTTTACTCTGAAAGGGTTCAGAAAAGATTTACAAGGATGTTGCCAGGGTTGGAGGGTCTGAGCTACAGGGAGAGACTGAACAGGCTGGGGCTGTTTTCCCCGGAGCGTCGGAGGCTGAGGGGTGACCTTTTAGAGGTTTACAAAATCATGAGGGGCATGGATAGGATAAATAGACAAAGTCTTTTCCCTGGGGTCGGGGAATCCAGGACTAGAGGGGCATAGATTTAGGGTGAGAGGGGAAAGAGACCTAAGGGGCAACTTTTTCACCCAGAGGGTGGTGCGTGTGTGGAATGAGCTGCCAGAGGATGTGCTGGAGGCTGGTACAATGACAGCATTTAAGAGGCACCTGGATGGGTCTGTGAATAGGAAGGGTTTGGAGGGATATGGGCCGGGTGCTGGCAGGTGGGACTAGATTGGGTTAGGTTGGACGAGTGGGACCGAAGGGTCTGTTTCCGTGCTGTACATCTCTCTGACTCCCTGAACTGGTGGTGCAGTGTGATCCAGTCCGATCCCCACAGGAGATCCAGCCCCAGGATTTGAATCTTTCTGGGCTGTGACACCCCTTTGGAGAGGGTGTGGAGGGGAACAGGTTGATCTGGTTTTATCTAAATGCAGCTCCCTGTGTCTGCTGGTATTTAACCCCTCCCCCTCGCTGGGGCTCTCACTTACACACAGAGAGCGAGAGACAGGTGGATCCAGTCAGTGCACAGGTAAGACAGAGGGACAGAGGGACAGAGGGACAGAGGGACAGGGACTGTCTCCCCCCCTCCCTCCCTCTGTCCAGTATGGTTTTAAAAATATAACCTGTCAGCTTTTTTTCTTGAACGAGGAATGTTCTCTGTTTTTTG
>NW_025140049.1:0-1232 GCF_004010195.1 Chiloscyllium plagiosum | reverse complement strand
GACACATACTCAGAATTATTCCCGGCTCTGAAATTGATACAAAGCCTAAAGACAATGCAATCTTTTCAACTAAAGCACAACTTGCATTTAATAGAAACTGTAAAAATGATAACGGCTCTATTACAGACAGGCGCTAAAACTTACACAGAGTCTGAGTCGAGGACAAAGCCTGAAATTTATACCATCCTGAAATTAATATATACCCGGGTAGTAATGTATTTTCTGAAAATTTGAAATGTCTTGAAACGGACACGCTCTCTGGCACTATTTTACACCTTGACACGAATAGTGGTGTTAGGCTTGTGCAGACGCTATCACTTTTTGAGAACCTGATAGTATTAGAGGATCCGAAATTGATGAAGAACATGTCAGAGTTTAATGGTGAACATGGAACTAAAATTCATGCTGGCTTTTACGACGTCTAAGATTCAGACTGCAATGTTTGTCAGCCTTGTCAGGCCCCGAGTATCCCAAACGCAGCAAGTACTCAAGTCTGCTGCCCGATGTACTGGCCGTTGCAAGTGCCAGATTAGCGGCCATGCAAATTCAGGAAGGCTGGACGGTGCTGGCAACAGCATGGTCATGTACTCTGCCAATTCTAATATTCCTGCATCATTTGTGTGAGGGTGTGGATGTGTGGCGGTAGTCAAATGCGAACATTAGGATCAGGTACAACCAAACAACACGTTCCAACGCCAGGAAAGATGTGTCATTGTTCTCTTTCTGTATGCCATTTCATAAAAAAATATTTAATTTGCATTGAAGTTGCCACAATTTAAATCATTGATTATGTAGCCAACCAGCACTTTGTTCAGAGTCTTCTGAGGATGTGGTGTGAGTTGTTGTGCAACTGGCACAATGCATAGCAGAAGTTTGATGGGACTAAAAAGATAGCAGCTGAACTGGAATACCCCACAGCGAAACTGACTTCAAAAGAGACAGGTAAGCGGGAATGAACTAAAGGAACACGCTAACAAGCTCATAAAGCTGTCACTTATATTCACTTGTTTCGGTGATGGGAGGACTGCTTATCCTCTACCGATTGAAGCCTTTGCAATTGGAGTTGTTTTCAAAGATTACGATGTAATGAAACAGTAAAAGGAGTTGGTTAATTGTTTAGAACATAGCATTCAAGTCAGTTGAGATTCCGGTAATTGTGATGTTCGGACTACAATTACCTTGCAGTAACTGTTAATTGTACACATGAGATGGAAGTTGTAAGGACGTGTACA
>NW_025140048.1:0-1232 GCF_004010195.1 Chiloscyllium plagiosum | reverse complement strand
CATTACATGGGCACAGCTGCCACTCCAGTCAGCGGGCAGCGTCAGCACAACCCTCCTTTCTTACCACACAGCCACCAACTATCTGCCAGTGGGACGTGGTGAGAATTTAAAACAGCCCCAAATGTGGTGTCCACCTCTAATTCAATTGTATTCCTGCAAAGACCCTTAAAATAGCTGAAATGGTGTGAAACCATTTTGCTTAAAGCATTCAAAACTCAACCCTTCCCGTATCCTGAAAGCAGCCATGGGAAACATGTAATTAGTCTTACTGGTGGACCATGAGGTACTGTAGCCACATCACCATTGGAGTTGCTGCCTGCCCACATCATCCTGCTGATAGAACATAGAAGCCTGAAGTAGGAGGCACCAAAACAGGCAATGGGATAGCCTGTAATTTGATTATTCATCCAGATTAAGACATCGGCTAGAATGCTGCAAATGCCATTGAGTACAGGTGATCGAGTTATAGGACATAGGGACAACATAGTACAAGGGGGTTGCCTTAGTACACAAGAAACAGTCCTGTCTAGCTATCATTAGGGCCGTGTAGTTTGCCCATTGATGCCAGTGATTGTAATGGGTGCGTGCCCATGTTAGAGCAGCGAGGTCTGCACTTCTAATACGTCTTTGCTTTCCAGCCTGAGTGACCCTGGCATTACCAGTCTAGGTCTGCCAAATTAATGGTCTTCATTTCTGGAATGATCAGTATCCCCAAGAACTTCATCTGTATCTTGTTCAGGACCCTGCTGAGGGGTACCAGCCTCCTGTGTGCCCTGCCCGTGTCCAATTCCTTGGCCTCAGCTCCACTTACCTCAGTGTTAGAGTTAGTTTGTGCTGGTGGGAGAACTTTAGTACAATGATTAAGGTGGCACCATATGTGTCGTCCTTCCATTTAGATGGTGGTAGGTGATGCCTGTGTCTTTGAAAAACCCCGGGTTTAATAGGTCCTTCCTCAATGACAGGTGTCGGTTCCCTTTGTGTTTCCTGCAGGTGGATACTCTCATGTATCATAGTGAGCTGCTACATATAGTGCTTAAGTTCTAAGCTTAACTGCTGCAAGCTAGGCCCTTCATATGGGCCTCTCCACCTGGGCACTTGCATAGGTCTACCTGTGAGCATCTCATGTGGTGTTAGATTGATCATGCGATTAGTCTACATGCGATAACTCATTAGTGCCAGCGGCTGCACTTCAACCCAATTAACATAGAACATAGAAAAATACAGCGCAGTAC
>NW_025140047.1:0-1232 GCF_004010195.1 Chiloscyllium plagiosum | reverse complement strand
TGACTGAGATTCAATGCCTATCACTAACTGATGCACAATCCCTGTCACTGACTGAGATTCAATCCCTGTCACTGACTTAGGTTTAGTCCCTGACACTGACTGACGTTCAATCCCTGTCACTGACTGCGATTCAATCCCTCTCACTGATTGAGGTTCAATCACTGTCACTGACTGAGGTTCAATTCCTGTCACTGACTGAGATTCAATATCTGTCACTGACTGAGGTTTAATATCTGTCACTGACTTAGACTCAATCCCTGTCACTGATTGAGATTCAATCCCTGTCACTGATTGAGATTCAATCCCTGTCACTGACTGCGATTCAATCCCTGTCACTGTCTGAGATTCAATCCCTGTCACTGACTGAGGCTCAATCCATGTCACTGACTGATTTTCAATCCCTGTCACTAACTGAGATTCAATCCCTGTCAATGTCTGAGTTTCAATCCCTGTCAATGACTGTGAATCAATCTCTGTCACTGACTGAGACTCAATCCCTGTCACTGACTGAGACTCAATCCCTGTCACTGAGTGAGGCTCTATCCCTGTCACTGACTGATGCTTAATTACTGTCACTGCCTGAGGGTCAATCCCTGTCACTGATTGAGATTTAATCCCTGTCACTGACTGAGCTTCTATCCCTGTCACTGTCTGAGGGTCAATCCCTGTCACTGACTGAGATTCAATATCTGTCACTGACTGAGGTTTAATGCCTGTCACAGACTAAGGATCAATCCCTGTCAATGTGTGAGGGTCAATCCCAGCCACTGACTGAGGTTCAATCACTTTTACCAACTGAGATCCAATCACTATCACTGACTAAGGTTTAATCCCTGACACTGACTGAGGTTCAATATCTGTCACTGACGGAGGTTCCATCCCTGGCACTGACGAAGGTTCAATCCCTGTCACTAACTGAGGTTCAATCCCTGTCACAGACTGAGATTCAACCCCTGTCACTGACTGAGATTCAATATCTGTCACTGGCTGAGATTAAATTCCTGTCACTGAATGAGATTCAAAATCATGTCACTTACTGAGGTTCAATCCCTGTCACAGACTGGGATTCAACCCCTGTTACTGACTGAGGTTCAATCCCTGTTAATGTGTGAGGGTCAATCCCAGTCACTGACTGAGATTCAATCCCTTTTACCAACTGAGATCCAATCACTGTCACTGAATAAGGTTTAATCCCTGAAACTGACTGAGGTTCAATATCTGTCACTGACTGA
>NW_025140046.1:0-1232 GCF_004010195.1 Chiloscyllium plagiosum | reverse complement strand
GTCCCTCCACTCTCGGGGCAGGGGGAGAAAAATTCTTGCAATCCACCCTGTCTCATGCGTTTTGTAGGCCTGTATTTACTGCACCAAGAGCTTTATTTCCCATTTCTCAGCACAGAGGGGGGCTTAATTCTGTGGCTAATCCCATTCTGTCCCTGGTGTTTGGTGGTGATAGTGACGCGGTATCTTGACTTTCAGTTCACACGAGGTTAAAAGAGTTTGTTTTCCAAAGTACAGAGTGCGGTTTTGCTTTCAGGTCGCTTTATGCTCTGGTCAAAAGAACAGAGAGCCCTGTACTTTCTGTTCAATGCAGAGAGAGAGCTTCAATTTCAGTTTGAAAGAGTTGAAAAAGTTTTATCTCCTGGTCAAGAGGGTCAAGGATGCGTGACATTCTATTCGGAAGGGTGAAAGCAACTTTACACTCGGTTTGAAGAGTTAAGGGATTTTAACTCTGTATCTAACCGCATGCTGTCCCTGAACCTGGGAGGTTTGATGGGACAGTGTAGATACAGAGTAAAGCTCCCTCTAACTGCATGCTGTCCCTGGGTGTGAGAGATGGGACGGTGTAGAGGGAGCTTTACTCTGTATCTAACTGCATGCTGTCCCTGTTTCTGGGTGAGAGAGATGGGACAGTGTAGAGTTAGCTTTTCTCTGTATCTAACCCCCTATCCCTGGGAGTGGGGGGACAGTGTAGAGAGAGCTTTACTCTGTATCTAACCCCCTATCCCTGGGAGTGGGGGGACAGTGTAGAGGGAGCTTTACTCTGTATCCAACCCCCTGTCGCTGGGAGTGGGGGGACAGTGTAGAGGGAGCTTTACTCTGTATCTAACCCCCTGTCCCTGGGAGTGGGGGGACAGTGTAGAGGGAGATTTTCTCTGTATCTAACCCCCTATCCCTGGGAGTGGGGGAGAGTGTAGAGGGAGCTTTACTCTGTATCTAACCCCCTATCCCTGGGAGTATGGGGACAGTGTAGAGGGAGCTTTACTCTGTATCTAATCCCCTATCCCTGGGAGTGGGGGGACAGTGTAGAGAGAGCTTTACTCTGTATCTAACCCCCTATCCCTGGGAGTATGGGGACAGTGTAGAAGGAGCTTTATTCTGTATCTAACCCCCTGTCCCTGGGAGTGTTTGACAGGGGGCAGAGCAGAGAGAGCTTTACTCTGTATCTAACCCCGTGCTGTCCCTGTCCTGGGAGTGTGTGATGGGGACAGTGTACAGGGAGCTTTACTCTGTAT
>NW_025140045.1:0-1232 GCF_004010195.1 Chiloscyllium plagiosum | reverse complement strand
TACATATCACAGAATTATTTACAGCAAAAGTGGCGGAAACTCAGCCCATTGTCTCTTCCAGCTTGGAATGACTATATCTCTACTGTTAGTCTCCTGTACTGTCCCCATTGCCCTTCACATTTTGTTATGAGTGTCTGCTTTTAATTGCAAGTTTCCTGCCAGATATGAACAATATGATAAATCTCAAACAAAAAGATAAACAGAACATAGAGGGCAAGCTCAGCAGGTCTGGCAGTATCTGTGAAGAGAAATCAAAGTTAATGTTTCAGGTCCGGTGACCTTACTCAATCTGTATTCCCAATGATTAAATGGTGAGTATATACAATATAGTTCACTTTATCACATTTAATATTATCATTTTAGTTCACATTGTCATTCATCATTGCACCTCCGAAATGTTGGCTGTTTCCTTGTTTTGCATTAGATTTAATTCTGTCTGTCAGAAAGAGGGATGATGACTGGGGACTATTATTGTACCCCCCATGCAGTCTCCACAGCCACTGCTCCCATTCCGCCCTATCTCCCAGCCAATATCATGTTCATTCGAACCTGACTCATTAATTCATAAGTCTTAATGAATATGTTCATTGGAATGATCACTTTTAGTGTTGGAATGAGGCCAAAATGTGTAAAAAATACGGTTTACAGCAAATAAAACTGCATTTAGAAGTCTGTCAATTTATATAAATAAATTACTGAATCATATTCCCTCTGGAAGTTCAAAGTTGCCTTATTAGAGCAGTGAGATGAACATTCACAGAAGTCCACACTTCCTGTCTATGTTCAGGGCGGCTGTGCCCAATGACAGTCTGTTGGCTAGCGTTTGTTACCGTGGAGGAGAGATCAGCACAGTAACAACATCCTGACTGTGATTCTTTTGGGAGGTGGAAGGATTTTTGGAGTGATGGTTACAGCATAGTAAACGGAAAACAGAGCAGAATGATGTAGCCTACGAAAAGAATATACTCTTATTCTCCCTCACAGCTGACTTCACTCGAGCAACTAATGATGGTAGATGTGACCAATAGCCAGCAATGTCAACATGTAGTCCAGTCCAGATATATTGTGAACTGAACGTGCTGTATTGAAAGCTGGGACTGTTTGCTCTGACTGTAATTGATGTCAGTCTCCGTGCAATGCAACTGTGTCACTGGAGAGTTTCCCTCTCCTATTAGTGAGAGGCTTCATTCAGTGCGCCATCCCACTGTAGTAACAGATGCATCAGCTCCAAT
>NW_025140044.1:0-1232 GCF_004010195.1 Chiloscyllium plagiosum | reverse complement strand
GGTGAGTGACGAACCAGAGGACACAGCTTAAAAGTACGGAGTAAAACATTTAGGACAGAGATTATGAGAGATTTCTTCACCCAGAGAGTGGTGGCTGTGTGGAATGCTCTGCCCCAGAGGGCAGTGGAGACCCAGTCTCTGGATTCATTTAAGATAGAGTTGGATAGACTTCTCAAGGATAGTGGAATCAAGAATTATGAAGATAAGGCAGGAACAGGATACTGATTAAGGATGATCAGCCATGATCATATTGAATGATGGTGCAGGCTCGAATGGTGGAATGACCTACTCCTGCACCTATTGTCTATTGTCAAATTGGAGTCGGAGCTGGGCCGAGTGCAGGTTGAGCAGGTCCACCGTGTTGCTGTACTCAGGCCCAGGTTGGACCAGCATCCCACCTGGTTCTAGTCATACTCCAACACTACAGGGAAAAACAAATGCTGCTGGAGGCCTCCAGAGTCTAGGGGAAGGATCCCCATGCCATGATGTACAAGGGCTCTAAGGTAAGGTTGTTTCAGGACTTTTCTCCAGTTGTGGTACGCAAGAGGAGGGCATTTGACGAGGCAACCAAGCATCTGAGAGACTTAAATATTGAATATTCCATGCGATATCCAGCAACGCTGCACTTCAGTCGTGGAGGATCTAAACATAAATTTGGTTCACCAGAAAAAGTAAAAGAATTCCTGGATGCTCTCAAATAGACTTCGGGATTTGAACTATATGGGCAATAATTTTATTTTGCCGCTTTTAACTTTCCTTCTTCCTCTCTCCCTCTTTGTTTTCTCCATATTTACTGGGGGAGGGAGTGGTTCCTTATTTTTTCTTTGGGCTCTTATCTATAGCTCACACGGTTTATTTGACTATTGGGGGATGTCTCGGGAGTGTTTTTTTATTCGTTATTTAGTTGCTTAATACTTGCTTATATTTTTATCTTGTGTTTGTTAAGCGTATCTAGGTGATAATCGAGGAAAAGGCTTTCAGCCAGATTGGTGAGTGTTTGGGAATTCTGGGCTGGGTGGAGGAGGGGGGGCGGTTAGTTGAGATGGGAAGTCTCTCAGCTTTTAAAACTACCTGGATGAACACTTGAAGTGCTAGAATATTCGAGCCTACAAAGCTGTGACGTTTGTTGATTTAGTATAGCTTTGATAGGACAATTTGATGGGTCTCTTCTCTTGGGTTCTGTGATTCTAAGAATTGCGTTTTGGAAGCAGGTTAAGAAGTGAACCATTTTA
>NW_025140043.1:0-1232 GCF_004010195.1 Chiloscyllium plagiosum | reverse complement strand
TGCAAATCACTGTGAATTTGTGCTTCATCATTCGTTTCCCAATGTATGCAGCAACTGCGTTTCGCTGTCATCTCAATGGAGCTAAACCATGGGCTTGCAAAACATATATTGCATGACCTGTAGGCCCTTTTCCAGCCAAGGGCCACCGTCGCAGCTGATTGCATCTATCTTCATAACGTTTGTATTCCATTTCTTCAACCGCACTTGGAAATTGCTTTCATACATATATTAAAACCCTTCAGCACTGGAATATCAATTGGAATATCAATCTCTGTGCTTTCCAAGCTTTTCATAAGACTTCACTTATCTGGTAGATTCATTCAGGTAATGGTGTGTCAAATTTCATTTGGTACATAACCATAAGGGAATTATTTATATGATACTTCATCAAGTGTGCAACATAATAGAATATTGTCTACAATATTCATAAATTCGCGTCTTTACTAATGCTCAGAAAATGGTCTTTCAGCCATGCAGTCGCCCAAGGTTTAGACAGTAGATCAGGATCGGCTGAGGCTTGGAGGGCGAAGGACCTGTTCCTGGGCTGTAAATGTTCTTTGATTTATTGTTATTTGTATCCAAACTACAAAGTATACAGACTGTCACATTATCACGAACAGTGGTGAGGCAATGCTTCACTGTCAGGTTGTCCACTTGCGAGATTATGTCAGCTGGGTTGTGTCTTTGAATAAAGTGCACATTATCGCTAATCTTTTGAGGAAAGGATATGCTGCCAGTGGAGAGATCAATGTAGAAGTATTTCTTCAGATGAAGTCGTTGGTTCTGATAGTAGTATTGCATGTGAAGCTATTTTCTTCATTAAAAAATGAATAGAGTTTATTTTATTAAACACACACATTGAATTGTTGGTTGCTGACTAAATGTTTCAACTTGAGGATACTTTGGAATTAGCCAACATAGTATTGGCATTAAATTGGTTTGAAGCAAAGGAACATACAAATGGAGTCAAATGGTTTTTACACTTTGCATTCTACCCCTGTCGACCGAAGAGATGGATGGACATGCTGTGGTTCGTTTCACTAAGTTGATTGCTTTGTAAAATGTAAATGTCTGGCTGAATCAAAAGGAGTGTCCCAACAGGGACAGTGGCATAAATTGAGGGCTCAAGGGCAGAGTCATTAACTGGTTCAGAGAAGAGGTAGTTCAGGTTGGTGAATCTTTTTTATGCCTCTCTCTGTCTGTTTCTGTTCATTTGATTCGATCGTTGTCTC
>NW_025140042.1:0-1232 GCF_004010195.1 Chiloscyllium plagiosum | reverse complement strand
GTGCAGAGCTCCTTCAGTACTGACCCTTCATCACTGCAGAGCTCCCTCAGTAGTGACCTACCTTCTGTGCAGAGCTCCCTCAGTACTGACCCTCCATCAGTGCAGAGCTCCCTCAGTACTGACCCTCCATCAGTACAGAGCTCCCTCAGTACTGACCCTCCATCGTGATTGGAGTGAGTCTGGCCAGGTGTATCTCACTGAATATGAATTCCCTGATTGTCGCTGTTAACCCGGAACAATCAAGGAATCCTTGCTGACAGATGTCAGCAGGGAATTCAGAGAGTCTCCTCGCTCTGGGGCCTGGCTCTGAGCTAGCTAGTCAGAGTCCATGTATTGTGCATGTGTAAATAAAGGGTGACTTGGTGATCGGAGACTGGCCTCGCTGCTCTTAGTTCGAAGGGAAAGCAGTGGGGAGTACAAAGAGGCTACAAACAGATATGGACAGGTGTACTGAATGGTCAAGCAATTAATCGATTAAATATATTGTGTAGAAATATCAAATGTCAGATAAAAATAACAAGAAAGAATTTTGCTGTTTTAAATTTTAGAAGGTGGCAATATCTTGCAATGTTAGAATGAAACATTTGCAGCCGACTATTTACAAATTAATTCACTGGCATATTAAAATCCCAGTTCCCTGTCCAGTCCACACTTCCAGACCCAGTGACATTGTTCCCCCATGTGAGGGCAGTTTTCTGAGTGAACATTATAACATGGCAACGTGAAAGTACTGACTGTAACAGAGTTTGCTATATATCATTATAAGAGACTTTGCTGTATTGTTGAATTAGATTTAAAACACTGGCAGATGGAATGTAACATGGTGAGATGTGATTCACATTTGCAGGAATAATAGAAAGCAAAAGGTTTTTGTACAAAATCGCGAAAAGGTATGAACCATTACTTTGCAGCAGAATTATAGTGTCTCTGTGTGAATATCAGAAAGTTAACATCATGGTATAGCCAACAATTAGGAGAACAAATAATATGTTGCCAGTTATAGCCAGGAGACTGTATTAAGTATGTGAGGAAGTGTTGCTGTGAGTCCCTTTACATCAAATGATCCCATTCACTGAACATATTAATATCCTTTGGAGTTCCGACTGCACATTTGTCACACAGTCACACACACACAAAATCTCTCTCAAACACTCAACCACATTCTCAACCAAACACACAGGACACACAGTCGCACCCAAAAACAATAGATAATAGACAATAGGTGCAGGAGT
>NW_025140041.1:0-1232 GCF_004010195.1 Chiloscyllium plagiosum | reverse complement strand
AAAACCAGGCAGAACATTCAGCACGAGCTTCGGTTTCGGAAAAGGGAATCGGAAAATCAGTCCTATCGACTCTGCAGATACATCTTTCCTAACATCTAAGAGCTTGTGCAACATTTACAGAGCTTTACCTCAGACTGCAGAAAAACATCGGAAAAGGAGTAGGCTATTTAATATACTGAGCCTCCCCAATTTTAATCCATAGAATTATAGAAACATAGAGATATCGAAGATGAGAGCATGAGGTGGCCATTTCGCAGGCTCACCACTCTTTGGGTGAATGAAGGCTTCCTCATCTCTGCCCCAGCTGGTCAAAACCGAATACTCAGACTGTGACCTCTGGTTCTGGATACAACCCCCATCTGGAAGATCCTCCCTGTACCTATTAGGTCTATTTCTGTTAGAACCTTTTAAGTTTCTATGGGCTTCCCACATTTGTCTGTACCCCAGCGAAAGCAATCCTAACCGAGCCAATATGTCATCATACATCAGTCCTGCAATCCCCAGAATCAGCTTGGTAAAGCGGTCACATATTTCGGTTGAGTGAAAGAACATCCCTTCTCAGAAAAAGAGACCTAAACTGCACACAATGTTCTACATATGGCTTCACCAAGGCCCGGTATAACTGTAACTGGACATCCCTTTACTCCTGCGTGCGAAGCCTCATACAATGAAGGCCAACATACTGTTCGCCATCTATTCCGCCTGCTGCCCCTGCATGTGGACCTGCAGCAACTGGTGCACAAGAACACTCAGCTCCTGCTGCATGCTCCCCTCTCCCAATTTACGGCCATTCTGGTAGGAATCTGCCTATTTGTTTCTGCTTCCACAGTGAACAATCTCGTATTTATTTCAAATGGTACTGCACCTGACATTGACTTGCCCACTCACTCAATCTGTTCAGATTATGCTGAAGGGTCTCGGTATCCTCATCACATTTCACCCTCCCTCCCAAGTTGGTATCATCAGAAAATTTTGAGATGTTACATTTTGTTCCTTCATCCAAATTATCGATGAATATTGTGACTAGCTAGGATCCCAGCATCAATCCCTGTTGCACCCCACGAGTTTTTGCTTCTCAATGTTAAAAAACAATCATTATTTCTTATACATATTTCCTCTCTGCTAACCAGTTTCCTCTCCATCTCAATATAATTTCCCATTTCCCATGACGTTTAATCTGTTATGCAGAACACTGTCTGACGTTTTCTGAATATCCACATCTATCACATTGA
>NW_025140040.1:0-1232 GCF_004010195.1 Chiloscyllium plagiosum | reverse complement strand
CTCTGTCTCTCTCGCTCCCTGTCTGTCTCTCACACTCTCTCTCCCCCACCACTCTGTATGGCGGTGGGGGGGGGAGCGAATCCTTTCCAGGCGGTACTGGGTGGCCTGTCGGCCCGTTGCCCCTGGTGCTGACCCCTGTGCCTGTGTGTTTCCTTGCTGCCCCCTGCAGGTTTGGCGAGGCGCTGAAGGGAAACCTGGTGGTGGGGACGCTGTCCTGGCCGTCGCCGTTGATCATCGTCATCGGCTCGTTCTTCTCCACGTGCGGAGCGGGACTGCAGAGCCTGACTGGAGCACCGCGTCTGCTGCAGGCTATCGCCAAAGACAACATTATCCCTTTCCTGAGGGTGAGTCACACCCTGTCCCTGCCCAGGGGCCCGGGGGCGGGAGGGTCAGTCACCCCCCCCTTCCCCACCCCTCCAGGTCTGGGGGGAGGGGGGGCTCTGTCACCCACCCCCTTCCGTGGGTCAGTAAACCCTTCCTGCCCCGCACCTAGCTCTTTATCGCCTCCTGCTGGCTCCGTCCAGGGGTGAGGGAGAGTTGGCGGTGAAGGCTTGGCTGGGTCTGCACTGGTGGAACCTGAACGCTGAGGGTGAGGGAATGTCCAGGTGGACACCACAGGCTCACACACCCACACACACACCCTCACAATCTGACGGATCATCTCTGTCCCTCTCTCTCGTACGCATGGCTTCATGCACACGCGCACACACACAGGCACTCTCTCACACACCTGCACGTGCACACTCACATTTGCAGACTCACGGACATGTGCACACAGGCACACGCACGCGCAAATTCACACGCACGCTCACTCAGACACACCCACACACAGGCTCTCATGTACACACTATCCCTGTCACACAATCTCTCTCCCTCCCTCCCTCCCTCCCTCATTCTCTCTCCCTCAAGCACACACACTCTGTCTCTCTCTATCTCACATGCACACACTGTCTCTCTCATGCACACACTGTGTCTCCCTGTCTGTCGCTCCCTCTTTCACACACATACTCACACACATGTACACACACTTGCTCGCACAGTCACATATGCGGACAGACACACACACACACTCACTGTCTCTCTCTCACATAGGCAGGCAGATGCACACACTCATACTGTAGACAGACACACTCTCACATCACGCACATACATAGACAGACACACAGTTTCTCACATACACAGACAGACACACACTCACATCATGCACATACATAGACAGACACACGCATTCT
>NW_025140039.1:0-1232 GCF_004010195.1 Chiloscyllium plagiosum | reverse complement strand
GCCCTTCATCAGCTTTTATTCCTGATGAAGGGCATTTGCCCGAAAGTTGATTTTGCTGCTCGTCGGATTCTGCCTGAATTGCTGTGCTCTTCCAGCACCACTGATCCAGAAGCACAGAGTCAGTGCCCTAACCTGAGGAGACTCTACATCTCCTGGTTATGTAAATTTACCCAGCCAGCCCAGAGTCAGTACCCCAAACTGAGGAGACTCTAAGTATCCTGGTTATATATATTTAACCAGCCACCAAACAGTCAGTGCCCGAAACTGAGGAATATCTCAATCTCCTGGTTTTATACATATTTAAACAGACAGCACAGAGTCAGTGCCCTTAATTGAGGAGATTCTAAGTCTCCTGGTTTTTTGAATTTAACCATCAATTACAGAGTTAGTGCTCTAGACTGAGGAGAATCTGAATCTCCTGGTTATATATATTTATGTAACTCACCTGCAGAAATCTAAATCTACTGGTTTTATCAATTTATTTAACCAGCCAGCACAGAGTCGGTGCCCCAACCTGAGGAGACTCTAAATATCCTGGTTATAAAACTTTTTACCAGCCACCACACAGTCAGTGCCATAAACTGAGGAGACTCTAAATCTCCTTGTAATATATTTTTAAATGCCAGCACAGAGTCAGTGCACTAAACTGAGGAGACTCTAAATCTCCTGTTTATATATAATTAACCAGCCAGCACAGAGTCAGTGCCCTAAAACTGAGGAGACTCTAAATCTCCTTGTAATATATATTTAACCAGCCAGCACAGAGTCAGTGCACTAAACTGAGGAGACTCTAAATCTCCGGGTTATATATAATTAACCAGCCAGCACAGAGTCAGTGCCGGAAAACGAGGAGTCTCTAAATCTCCTGGTTATATATAATTAACCTGCTAGCACAGAGTCAGTGCCCCAAACTGAGGAGACTCTAAATATCCTGGTTATATTTCTGTATTGAACCAGCCAGCTCTGGGTCAATGCCCTATAATGAGCAGACTCGAAATGTGCTGGTTATACGTATTTATTTAATCAGCAATCACAGAGTCAGTGCCCTAAACTGAGGAGACCCTAAATCTTCTGGTTATATATATTTATTTAACCAGCCAGCAGAAAGTCAGTGCCCAAAACTGAGGAGACTGTAATTCTCCTGCTTCTATATATTTAACCAGCCAAGACCGAGTCAGTGCCCTAAACTGAGGAGAATTTGAATCTAATTGTTATATATATTTATTTATTCA
>NW_025140038.1:0-1232 GCF_004010195.1 Chiloscyllium plagiosum | reverse complement strand
TGAATGTAGACGCAGGTGATCACCAATGCAGTTATGTTTGTATCCTGAAAGCTAGGGGAGTGACATTGTTCAGGGGGGATTGACATATGACAGTGGTAACGGCACCTGAACCTTTTCAGGAATGCCTGAATTGGGATTAATCTCTCTTGGAGGTTTGGAGACTGTCATATTTGCTAACATCTCTCTGAGACCGAGATTGAACTTTAGAGAAGCATGTCAGACACTGGATGCAGCCTGTGTGTCCCAGGTTTGTCCTGGATGAGAACGAAGTATGAGGCAGTTCCAATCAGGTTGAGATCTGTTATGGAGAAGGCCAGACTCCCTCAAAGTATTTTCAGGTGACGCACCAGAGCCGAACATTCTTTCTTAGGCGGATGGACAGTGGAAATTCCAGGAGTGGTGTAGCTGGTCAAACAGTACGTTTTGATGGAAAACAAAATTTGTTTGAAAACTACATATGAAACAGAAACAGAATGAAAACAGAATTTTGAATAACTTCACGTAGTTGACAACACAAACGACTCTATTGCAAGTTAGCGAGGGAGCTGTTCCAATTTCTGCAACATCCCAAATCGCACCCCTAAGCAAAAGGCAAAATCAACCTCAGGTTCATACGCACAGGTGAGCATTCAGAGAGAAAGCTGGTGATAAACATATGTTGAAGCATGGAACATCTTTTTTCTGGTAGCTCTTTCTCTGTTAACAGGGTATTTCTAACAACCAACTAATAATGAACAAACTTGAGAATATCATGAACAGGGAGAACTTGCCAATTTCCTCCTACAATTGAAAGTAGCCCTCGACAGACATATCAGAAACTCTGTCTTCACGATCCCTCTTCAATATAAACAAGGACGACGTAACTTTGTTAAAGGACCAGAATCGACACACACGTTAGCATCATTGGTAAAAACTACAAAGGGAAAACGGATTGCTGACGCAGCCCATCAGTCCAACAGCCCCACCCTCAACCTGTTTGACAGACACTTTCACAAACCTAATTATCTTTCAGGTTATCTGTTCATGCCTTCCCCGCTTATCCCCCTCATAGCCTTCCGAGTTGGCCCATTCTCAGTCCTTCAGTACTTGTTGCCACTTTGACCTCAATTGTGTTATACTCACTGATTTGCTCCCTGCAACATTTAATGTCCTGAAGCTTACAATAAAGAGAAAATCAAACCATTCCCAATTGACGTTTCATGGTATCTGCATTATATTACATACTGACAACC
>NW_025140037.1:0-1232 GCF_004010195.1 Chiloscyllium plagiosum | reverse complement strand
GAAGACTCAGGCTAAGGAACAGAAGCATGTCTATTGGTCTGCAATGCACACGGATGTGGTTATTGTTTGTTGTACGTCATGCATGCCAAATGGTAGGTAAGTCACAGGCAGTAATAAAACCAGCACCTTTGTCGCCAATTCCTGCATTTGAAGAACTTTTCACGTGGGTTATGATTAATTATGTAGCTCCCCTTTCTAAAATCAACGTGGAAACCAATATTTGTTGACAATAATGGATGTGTCTACTAGATTGCCAGAGGCAATTCCATTATGGAGTATTAAGGTAAAAAATGAGGTAGAGGAGTTGGTAGCTTTCTTTACTCACTGTGGGCTACCCAGAGAGATTCAGTCAGACCAAGGGTGTCGTTTTACCGCTCAGCTGTTTAAGGAAGTCATGGGTAGATTATGCATACAGCACTTCTAATCTAGGACGTCCCATCCTGAATCCCAGGGAGCCTTTGAAAGTTAGGATCAGACGCTGAAGACCATGTTAACAGCATACTGTCAGGATTGCCTGAAAGGTTTGGATAAAGGTGCCCCATTAAATTGCTTGCCATCGGAGATGTCCCAATAAATCTACTCGGTTTATTTCTTTTGAGTTAATATTCGGACATGAAGTGAATGGTCCTTTTAAATTAATTAAATATAAATTGACAGGACCAAAGTCGAAGATCTCACACTGTGAGATGAGGGAGAGATTACATTCAGAGGGCGAGTTAGCTCAACAGCACCTGAAGAGGGCACAGCATAGAGTGAAGCAGGTGGCAGATAAAAAACTCTGAAACTTTGACAATTTCCCGTGTGAATGACGTATCAGTATTGCCACCAGTGGTAGGAAATCCCTTCAAAGCCAGGTTTAGTGGCCCCTTTCAAATAAAAAACACTTGAGTCATTTAAACTATCTGGTAAAGATACTGTATATGACAAAAACATTATCGACTATGTCACGTGAACGAATAATGCACAAGTCCAAGCCACAGTTAAGACTCAGGGACAAGAGTTGTGGCCAGATGAACAAATTGTGCAGTTTATCTGTATGATATAGTGATCTTTAGCAAGTGATTGAAAGCTCACACGTGACAGTTGGCATAGCATGTTGAACGATTACAAGAAGCAAATTTAGTAATAAACTTAAAGAAAACAGAATTCTCGAAGGCAGAGGTGACGTTCTTGGGACATTACATTGGACATGGAAGATCTACCCCACGGAACACAAAGACGAAGGGTTTTGA
>NW_025140036.1:0-1232 GCF_004010195.1 Chiloscyllium plagiosum | reverse complement strand
CTCAGTATGCAGTGTGTATCAATCAGTGTACAGCGTGTATGTGTTTCAGCGTGCATCATTTGTGTGTCAGTGCACAGTGTGAACATGTGCATGTGTCTGCCTCAGTGCACTCTGTGTGTGTGTCCCAGTGTAAAGTGTGTGTGCCTCAGAGTAGTGTGTGTCTCAGTGTACAGTATGTCTCAGTGTACAATGTGTCTCAGTGTACATTGTGTGTGTGTCTATGTGTCTGTGTGTTTGCCAGTGTGCAGCATGTGTGTGTCTCAGTGCACAATGTGTGTGTGGCAATTTACAGTATGTGTGTTTCTCAGTATACAGTGTGTGTGTTTCTCAATGTACAGTGTGTGTCTCTCGGCATACATTGTGTTTGTCTTAGTTTACAGTTTGTGTGTTAGTTGAACATGTGTGTGTGTCTCAGTGTATAGTGTGTGAGTCCCAGTGGACACTATGTGGATCTCAGTGTACAGACTGTGTGTTGCACTGTACAGTATGTGTCTCAATGTATAGTGTGTGTGTTTGTGTGTGTGTATGTGTGTGTGAGAGAAACTGTACAGTGTACATGTCTCAGTGTGCTGTGTGTCTCAGTGCACAGTCTGTGTTTGTCTCAGTATATAGTGTGTGTGTTGAAACTTTATTGCTGGAGCAGCACAGCAGGTCAGGCAGCATCCAGGGAACAGGAGATTCAACGTTTCGGGCACAGGCCCTTCCTCAGGGCCTGTGTGTCTCAGGCTGCAGTGTGTGTCTCTCAGTGGGTATTGTGTGTTTTGCAATGTATAATGTGTACATCTCAGTGTACAGTGTGTGTGTCACTCGGTGAATAGTGTGTGTGACTCAGTTTACAGTTTGTGTCTCAGTTGACAGCGTGTGTCTGTCACAGTGTATGGTGTGTGTATCTCAGTGTACACTGTGTGTGTCTCAGTTCACAGTGTGTGTCTCTCAGTGTATAGTGTGTTTGTGCCACTGTAGAGTGTGTGTGTCTCAGGGCAGTGTCTGTGTGACATTGTACAGTGCAGATGACTCAGTGTACAGTGTGTGCATCTCTTAGCGTACAGTGTGTGAGTTAATGGACAGCATGTGTGTTTGCTTCAGTGTGTAATCTGTGTATGTCTCAGTGTGCAGTTTTTGTGCCAGTGCACAACGTGTGTGTCTCAGTTTCATGTGTATGTGTTTGTGCCAGTGTGCAATGTGTGTGTCTCAGTGTGCAGTGTGTTAATTTCAGTATACAATGTGTATGT
>NW_025140035.1:0-1232 GCF_004010195.1 Chiloscyllium plagiosum | reverse complement strand
AAACATGAGTGAAATTCAACAGACCAATTGACCAGAGACCGACATACAGGTGATAGTGTCTGAGCATTGTAACAATGAATTCCTATCTTGGTCAATATCAGTTT
Source organism: Chiloscyllium plagiosum (assembly GCF_004010195.1). Classification (NCBI taxonomy): domain Eukaryota; kingdom Metazoa; phylum Chordata; class Chondrichthyes; order Orectolobiformes; family Hemiscylliidae; genus Chiloscyllium; species Chiloscyllium plagiosum. Next base: position 1,128 of record NW_025140035.1, on the reverse strand, counting down.
ACTATGTATTATGTTTTATCATAAATAAATTAGATTCCCTGCAGTGTGGAAACAGGACATTTGAACTAACAAGTCCACAGCGACCCTCCGGAGAATAACCCACCCAGACCAATTTCCCTCTCACTAATGCACCTAACACTTTGGGCAATTTAGCATGACAAATCCACCTGACCTGCACATCTTTGGATTATAGGAGGAAACCAGAGCACCTGGAGGAAACCCATGCGGGCATGGGGAGAATTTGCAACATACTGTTATGCAACTCAGAGATAATTGGGCAACTTCAACACACTGGTTTGCACACTGAGCAAATAATTTCTGGTGGTCTTTCACAACAACAGAGACAGACCTGCCATTAGATTGAAACTTTTAACTCAAGAACTTCCAGTACAATCTGCGATAGTGACCAGATAATGTATTATTTCCTTTAAAAAATCATAGTATCAAGCCAGTGTGGAAACAGGCCCATCAAGTCTACTCTGAACCTCCAAAGAGCAAACCACCCAGACCCATTCTCCTACCCCATTACTCGACATTTAACCGCTGTCTAATGCACTTAACGTACACATCCCTGAACACTCTGGGCAAGTTAGCACGGCCAATTCTCCTGAAATGCACAACTTTCGATTGTGGGAGGAAACCATATCACCCGGAAGAAACCCACACAGACACGGGGAGAGTGTGCAAACTCCACACAGACAGTGGTGGAATCGAGCCTGGGTTCCTGGCGCTGTGAGACAATAGTGCTAACCACTGAACCACCGTGCCGCTCCTACAGTAGATTACCTGCAGTATGGAAACCGGTCCTTCGGCCCAACAAGTTCACACCGACCTTCCGAAGAGTAAGCCACCCAGACCCATTCCCAATATTTACTCCTGACTATGGGTAATTTAGCATGACCAAGTCACCTCACCTCCACATCTTTGGATTGTGGGAGGAAACCCGAGCATCTGGAGGAAACCCACGCAGACACGGGGAGAATGTGCAAATTCACACAGTCAGTCACCCAAGGCAGGAATCAAACCTGGGTCTCTGGCGCTGTGAGGCAACAGCGCTAACTACTGAGCCACCATGTTTAATTGTTTAATAGTAAACAGCTTCTGCACTATCAACACAAAACAAGCATA
>NW_025140034.1:0-1232 GCF_004010195.1 Chiloscyllium plagiosum | reverse complement strand
ACTCCCTCTGCTCCAATCCCGACCTTACCATCAAGCCAGCGGATAAAGGCGGGGCAGTGGTAGTCTGGCGCACTGACCTCAACACCGCTGAAGCCAAACGCCAACTCGAGGACACCTCTTCCTACCGCCCCCTCGACCATGACTCCACCACCCCATCACCAAACCATCATCTCCCAGACCATACAGAACCTCATCTCCTCAGGAGATCTCCCACCCCCAGCTTCCAACCTCATAGTCCGGGAACCCAGCACTGCCCGGTTCTACCTCCTTCCCAAGATCCACAAGCCTGACCACCCTGGCCGACCCATTGTCTCAGCATGCTCCTGCCGCACTGAACTCATTTCTACTTACCTTGACACTGTCCTATCCCCCCTAGTCCAGGAACTCCCCACATACATTCGAGAGACCACGCGTTCCTTCCACCTCCTCCAAGACTTCCATTTCCCCGGCCCCAAAGCCTATCTTCACCATGGATAGCCAATCACGCTACACCTCCATCCGCCAGGAACAGGGCCTCCAAGCCCTCCGTTTCTTCCTCTCCCAACATCCCCAACTGTACCCTTCCACTGACACTCTCATTCATTTAGCTGAACTGGTCCTCACCCATAACAACTTCTCCTTTGAATCCTCCCACTTCCTACAGACCAAAGGGGTAGCCATGGGCACCCGTATGGGCCCCAGTTATGCCTGTCTCTTTGTTGGCTACATAGATCAGTCCATCTTCCGTAATTACACCAGCACCACTCCCCACCTCTTCCAAAGTACATTGATGACTGCATTGGCGTCACCTCGTGCTCCCGCGAGGAGGTTGAGCAATTCATCAACTTCACCATCTCTGACACCTCCCTCCCGTTCCTGGACCTCTCCATCTCCATTAATGACGACCGACTTGATACCGACATTTTTTACAAACCCACCAACTCCCACAGCTACCTGGATTACACCTCTTCCCACCCTACCTCCTGCAAAAATGCCATCCCCGTATTCCCAATTCCTCTGGCTCCACCATATCTGCTCCCAAGAGGACCAGTTCCACCACAGAACACACCAGATGGCCTCCTTCTTTAGAGCTTCTTTAGAGACCGCAATTTCCTTCCCACATGGTTAAAGATGCCCTCCAATGCATCTCGTCCGTATCCCGCACCTCCACCCTCAGACCCACCCCTCCAACCGTAACAAGGATAGAACGCCCCTGGTGCTCACCTTCCACCCTACCAACCTCTGCATAATCC
>NW_025140033.1:0-1232 GCF_004010195.1 Chiloscyllium plagiosum | reverse complement strand
TGCTTATTGTCAATCTTGCCTTTGCCTCAAACAAGTCTCAGTAATAGCAATAACATCATACTCTTAGGTACTAATCCAAGCCCTAAGTGCATGTGGAATATCGACTGCACTTCTTGCAAAAAAACAAAAGTACCTCAGATCATCAGTCCCTTTGCATTCATTATCTGCTCCCTGCCTACTCTTACTCTTCGTCACGTTGACTTCATTATCTAGTTCCTTACTGACTTTAGTTAATACTTAAAGAAAAGCAACCAATTCACAGAAGAAACCCAGCAAAATACCAGATAGGTAATCACACCAACATTAAGCAGGTAAAAGTAAGGAAACACACTGAATCCACAAAGAATGGAAAGCCCTGGAAAGGCTACTAAAAAAACATTGCAATCCTAACTGCAGACAACGGACGCTTGACAGTTATTCTAAATCTCGGAGACTGCATTGAAAAAGAGAACACACTACTTACAGATACCAACACTTACTAACAGGTGGCCGTAGACCCGACCACACAGCTGGAGAACCGAATCTCATTCCTACTCAAAATACTTCAGAAATCTGGAGAAATAAATAAGACCGACTTCCAAAAAATGAAACCAGATGGATCCAACAACCCACGCTTCTACAGATTACCCAAAATTCACAAACCAGGAGACACCCCCGACCCGCTCCAGACCCATGATCTTACTACCTGGAACACCAAATTACAGATTTGCCAGGGAACGACACCAAAGACTAAAACACTTCCTAGAATATTCACGTCAGTCCATCCAGTCCACCCTGGAGTGGAAAGATCATTAAAGACTCTACGAACGAAGAGGATGTAAGAATTTTCTCCTTTGATGTATCAGTCCCGTTTATATCAATCAATATTAACCTGGCCAAGGAAACAATACTAATATAAGACCCACGACGCATATACCAAACACCAGTATCTTCATCAGCATTGACAGTATCATCAAGCTATTGGATTTATGCCTTACCGCACACACTTCACTTTCAACAACAAAACCTACAGGCAAACCAACCGAACACCCATGTGATTCTGATATCAGAGTTATGAGCAGAGGAAGTAATGCAGAGACTCGAACAAACAGCTCTACCAACCATCCAACCCAATCTTTGAGTCCACGACATGGATGACACTTTTGTCAGCACTAAACGAAATAAATTAGTAGAAATCTTCAAGGTCATCAATAATAACTTTATTGGCATACAATTCACAAAAGAGGAGGAAA
>NW_025140032.1:0-1232 GCF_004010195.1 Chiloscyllium plagiosum | reverse complement strand
AGAGATATCTCCTGACCCAGGTAGATGAGAGAGAGAGAGAGAGAGAGAGAGAGAAAGATATCCCACCCATTTCTCTTTAAATCTGGTCCAATCACACCCCCTCCCCCGCCCCATTTACATTCCAGGGACTGGATTATTCAATCCCTTTTAATGGCTCGAACTTTGGATATTATTCCATGGAAATTGGGGGTGACTGTCGGTACACAATGCTTTCTATTGCAAATAAAAAAAAACCCCTTGGCCCCCCAACCCCCCGCGACTGATTGTGAAACACGGCTCAAACTGATTTGGGGATAGAAGGCCTTGGGAATTCTCAAACACAGATGTTCAGAGACCTCTCAGCCACCCTTCGACAAAGCAGGTTTAGCTCGATCTAGAACACTCGATTCCCCAGAGCCACAAAGCTCATTTTTAAGTTCCGTTGACAGGAAGCGAGCGCAGTTGACAGAATTGGCATTTCTCTTTAACCGCCTCTCCCCTCCCCCCCACCTCACAGCGGCCTCGAGCACTGAGAACACTTCCTCATGCCCGCTGCGGTCTGGGGTAATCTGATTCCGCCTTCAACTCTTGTCCTTAAATGACTCCCTCGACCCCCTCTCCACATTCCCGGCGTTCCCGCTCGGAAATCCGCAACTCGCCGGCGCTCCGTCAGAGAAAACGGCTCAGGCTTCTCGGCCTACTCCCCCAGTCAATAGGAGCCCCGTTCCGTTTTCCTGCCCCCTTTAGCCCCCCCCCTCTCCACGGTTCCCCGACTGATCGAGAATCTATCGACCTCAAATCTCAAATATCCCCTGTTTCCCACAGCTCCCTGTCCGTTCCCAACCCCCTTCCCAGAGGAGAAACCCCTCCTCATCTTGGTCTTCGGTCGGCGATCCCTGTATTCTGAGAGCGTGCCCTCTGCTCCCTGACCCTCCTGTGAGAGAGGGGGGGAAACAGCCTCCTAGCGTTGACCCAGTTGAGATGTTTCCAATGAGATCGCCTCTCGTTCTGCCAAACCCCAGAGCGTAGTTTCCCAACCTGCTTAGCCTTCGCTCCTAAAACCATCCCTCCTTACCAAAAAGCACTCCCTTTTCAAATGCAGCGAGATCTGGGCAATATCCAGACTTGGACTGGCAAGTGGCAAGTAATAATCGTGCCACATAAATGCCAGGCTATGACCATCACCAATGAGAGAGAGAATCTAACCATCGCCCCCTTGATGTTCAATGGTGTTACCATCACTGAATCCTCCC
>NW_025140031.1:0-1231 GCF_004010195.1 Chiloscyllium plagiosum | reverse complement strand
ACTAAAGAGCATAGGTTTACAGTGAGACAGGAATGATATAAAAGAGACCTAAGGGATAATATTTTCACACAGAGGATGGTACATGTATGGAATGAGCTACCAAAGGAAGTGGTGGAGCTGGAACAATTGCAACATTTAAAAGGCATTTGGATGTGTATGGACGGGTTGTACCGAAGGCTGTAATTCCATGCTCTGCATCTATATAACTCTATGAGTCTATCAGCTGCTGTTTTAGTATGTTGGTGGGTTTGTGGGCATCCAAGATGCCAAGTGGATTGAGTCGTCTGGCAGTCATTTCCGAGATGTCTTTTATTTCGGGGAGAGTGGCGAGAGATTTTGGACGCATTCGGTCTGCTGTTTTGGTTTCTTCCTGAAAAATCGGCGCACTGTGGTATGGGTGCCCATTCTTTTTCAATATTTTTGTAGCATATTTTCGTCAGCTCTGCGCAGTACCTCTGTGCTTCATTATGTGGTGGCTTCTTGAAATACTGCCCTGACGCAGCTTCGTTTGTGGATGTTGCGATGATTGCTTCTGTTGTTCAACCTATGCTCCATATGTGTTGTTTTCCCGTGGACGTTGAAGTTCCCCATTGGTTGTCCGCCCTACTGTGTCATGCTGGGAATTTCAGTCTATTGTTGTTTTCCTCCTCTTCAATGATCATTATGCCAGTAAGTGTATTATTGATGGTCTTGAAGATTTTCTCTAATTTGTTTAGGTTTAATGATGACAAAGGTGTCATCCACGTAGCTGACGAAAAGTTGGTTTGGATGGTTGGCAGAGCTCTTTGTTCGTGTCTATGCATTACTGCTCATCAACCTGATATTGGCGAACCCACGGGTATTTCGTTGGTTTGTCTGTAGGTTTGTGTGCTGATGTTGAAGTGGGTGGCAAGGCTTAGGTCCACTAGCTTGACGATTCTGTCCTTGCTGATGAAGTTGATGGTGTTTAGTGTAAATGTTTCTGGGTGTACTTACAGTATAGTCAGTATTTCCTTGGCAACGTTGATATTAATTGATGTGAACTGGACTGTTACATCAAAGGAGAGCATTATTTCGACTTCTTCTATGTTTGTGTATTTGATGGTCTTCAAGAATTCTCAGGTGGAGTGGATGGAGTGGCGTGAGACTTCTGCTAAGTGTTTTAGTCTTTAGTGTTGCTCCTTGGCCAATTCATAGGCCCACAAACCCACAAATACACTAATACAGCAGGTAATGAGGTTGAAAGAGCGTA
>NW_025140030.1:0-1231 GCF_004010195.1 Chiloscyllium plagiosum | reverse complement strand
ACAATTCATATGGCTTATATACAATCCTTTGTGCAAAACATAAATGATTGTCAGTAACATAACAACATAATAAGCTTTATGAGCCTGAACTAAGAATAGTATACGTGAAAAAAATGCAAGACATAGAATTCAACATGACAGCATGACAGTGTCGCACAACCAATGAAAACCAGAAGATATGCAAACATAAGATAAAGGAACAAGGATAGGTTACCTAGCCTTGTGAAATTGTTCCAACACCAAGTAAAGTGGCAGTTCATTTGATTTTTACTGCAACTTTACATTCCCGCATCTGCCTATTTTCCTTTAATACTCTGCATCAACAGGCGGTTTACACGGGGAATTGCGAAGACTCGCAATGGTTACAGGAAAATAGACCACTGCATATCCGTCATTGACACGTCCTCTGGCGTACTGTGGCTCAGTGGTTGTCACTGCTGCCTCACAGTACTAAGGTAACGCGATCAATTCCTGCCTAATGCAACAGTCTGTGTGGAGTTTGCACATTCTCCTTGCGTCTGCACGGACACCTCCGGGTAATCCAGTTTCATCATACAATACAAAAATGTGCATGCCAGGTGAATTCGTCATGCTAAATTGTGCGTAGGGTTTGGTGCCTTAATTAAGGGAACGGATCCAGGTGGGTTTCTCTTCAGAGGATCGGTGTGGAATTATTTGGCCGATGAGCCTGTTTCCATACAGTAGGGATATTAACCACTCTGCTATTTTTTGTGTCATGACTCCTAATTACAGTTTTACCAATATGAAAGAAACTATATAATCATAGTTGAGTTCTTTCAATAGCCACCCAGACAAATCCACGCAGGATTCTACTTATTTTAATCATGTCACTGCTGAATTTACCAACTTTCAATGATACGTGCCAGACTATCTACTGTTTCCGAATAGGTCAACCCACTTATTCCTCGTACTGGGAAATTCTGAAATAACATTTCCATGAGGGGATAACTTATACATTTCGCGTAATCGTGCCAATAAACTGAAAATATCGATAGTATATATTGGGTCTTCTATATAGTATTAAATGGATAAAATATTATGTTCGTTAAATGCAAGGAAGATCGTCATTAATAGGTGTAGTTTCTCCCTTTAAAGGCGGAAAAGGATGTTGGAAAGGGTGATAACTGCCACTGGAAAAATAGAGAATTGATACATCTGGGCAACGATTCATGCACTCCGAAAATAAACACACTGGTCTACCTGAAACTCC
>NW_025140029.1:0-1231 GCF_004010195.1 Chiloscyllium plagiosum | reverse complement strand
CAGTTACCCCCTAAAATACCAACATTAGGAACAGCGGGATCAATTACTCCCCAGAATAAACAGATGACTAGCTCCAGAGCACATGCCCAAAGTCAGAGGGAGGAGACACCAGTATTCCCTGTTGCTGAGCCATCCATAACTGCCCCTTGGGGGGGGGTGAAGGGTTTGCTCGAATGCCTGCACTCCATGACTATCCTCGCTGCCTTTACGGCCACAGGCCAGACTGGGTCAGGTTGGGCAGATTTACTTCTGTTCAGGACATGAGTGAACCCAGTGAGGTTGGTCATTGTGACCAGGCCTCTGGATTATTTTCCTACTGCACCATCCTCCTCGACAGAGGGACGGACAGGCTGAACCCGAAAGGCACTTCCTGGGACAATAAGGGAACGACAAACACAACACAGACCTGTACCTGGCACACGGGTCAGGGCACCATGGGGGAGGGTGAACTCACCTGGGTTAGGTATGCACAGACAAGCCCAAAAGCATGGGTTCAGTCCGACCCCACTCTCCGCCTTGTCTGAGACATGGTGAACCCCCACTCCATGGGTGCTCTAACCAACCACCGTCTCTCCCTCTCGAACGGGAGAGTAGCAAGTGCTCCGGTAAGACAATGGCAACTTGACAGCACGGTCTTCCCCACCATCGGTTTAACAGCTGGGGTTGATGGTGGGGTGGGGAATTCCTGATCAGTGAGACAACAACGTGGAGATGAGCCCAGATGTGAGACTTACCCAGGCCACTGTTACACAGACAGCTGTGAGTGCGAGGCTGGGGTCTGATTTGGTGGCTTTCCAAAACCTGGTGCACCAGCTGCTCAACCGAGAACTCCGTCACTCCATTACTATTGCTACACATCCACTTAATGCAATGGACTGTCAGGGAGAGGGGGAAAAGAAATCACAATGAATGAGTACTCCCATCAATCACTGAACCTTACACTGCAGGAGGCTGGTCGCTCACAGGATGGGCTTTCCAATTTGATCTGCTCCCCAGCTTCCTCCCAACGTCCTCTGCAAACTCTCCCCTCACACTATGTGCTTGAGCTGCGAACAATTCAGACTCCTGCAGGACCTCTGGAAGAGCAGCCTGGACTCTCAATGGGAGGCAAGTCTGCCCGTTTCCTCCCATGAGTAACGGAGTTGGGAGGTCATGTTGGGGCTGTACAGGACATTGGTTAGGCCACTGTTGGAATATGGTGGGCAATTCTGGTCTCCTTCCTATCGGAAAG
>NW_025140028.1:0-1231 GCF_004010195.1 Chiloscyllium plagiosum | reverse complement strand
TCAGCCCAACAAGTCCACACCGACCGTCCGAACATTAACCCACCCAGCCCCATTTCCCTCTGACTAATGCACCTATCATATGGCCAATCCATCTGGCCTGCACATCTTTGGATTGTGGGAGGAAACGCGAGGACCCGGAGGAAACCCACGCGGGCAATGAGAGAACGTACAAACTACACACAGACAGTCTCTCGGGGCTGGAACTGAACTGGAGCCCCTGGCGTTGTGAGGCAGCAGTGCTAAACACTGAGCCACCATACCACACCACGGTGCTCTTCTTTCCTCGCAATGATGTGCAGTTTGACGAATTGACCATGCTAAATTTCCCATAGGTGTTCAGGGATGAATAGGTTGGAGTAAATATAGAGTGTTGGGGTGCAACACATTTTGTGGACTTGTCGAGCCAAAGGCCCTGTTTCCACGCTGCAGGGATTCTATGGTATTAAATAGGATTCTGGACCAACACTTCTCTTCTAAAAGACAAGGTCTGATGCTTCAGGCAAAATAAGAACTAAATGGCCTTGAGATAATTACTGGTGTGCGTGCATTTACAGTTGACACGTGCTGATGGCATCGATAGGTAGGTCTGAAAACTGGCTGAAAAATGAACATGAGACATTACCGAAAAACTGGCTGAAAAATGAACATGAGACATTACCGAAGCAATCTGTTTCAGCCTTGATTTTCAGCGCCAGCTGGTCAGACACACAACTTACACAGTCTTTTAGTAACGTTATTATTGCAGATTATGGAATTTAAGTTTCAGCAGATGAGGGCATCTTTTATTCACAACTCACAGAGTTTACTGCAATTTGCAGTAACAGTACTATTTTACTATATAGAACATTGACATGTGTTAAGGGCATATCGAAACTCTGAGGGTTGTAACCTTCCAAAAATGTTATCGAAGATCATCCTCACAGTACGTTTCTTGGAAAATGACACGTGCAATTCGGAGAATCACAAAAATATTACAGTGGAGGGGGACGCTATTCGGCGCATTATGTACGTTACAATATTAGAAGCGAATACAACACACGCTTGACAAACAACATATGATTTCCTGCTTTCACTATGCATAGCCTGGACATCTCAATATCGAATTGAAATGAATTCAGAAACCATAAGACCATAAGACAAAGGTGTGGAAGTAAGGCCATTAGGACCATCGAGTCCACTCCACCATTCAATCATGGCCAATGGGCATTTCAACTCCACTTACCCTTGTGAC
>NW_025140027.1:0-1231 GCF_004010195.1 Chiloscyllium plagiosum | reverse complement strand
GATCTGGATCCAAATGTTTGAAATTTATCTGCCGACTGAATCTTTATTGATAGGTGGACTGTTGTAAACATGAACTCAGCACACCCTTGCCTAATCAGTGACGGAGCAATTAGATGGCACTCCAGAAAGCAACCTGGCAGTCGTCTGACAATCTTCATGTTACAGCTTCTTTAGTCATTCACACAATGACACCAGAACATTGTCAGGACGTTGCAAGTTGTTTTTGCAATGGCACAACACGAGAGGCAGTCAGTTACTTACAGGGGGAATGAAGACTGGTTGTTCATCCTGACATATTTTTCGGCACAGGATGAGCAGTTCTCATGAATCATTCATCTTGGTCACAGATTATGCTGAACCCTTCTAGTATTATGTTGTTTTTGTTAATATTGATATTTTACTTTGCAATTGGAATATTTGTTGTTTTCGTTTGAGACTTTCAACTGAATTCTCTTGTGTAATAGTAACGTACTCAGTGTTCCTAATGTGAAAGTGCTAACATAATATTTCATATTCAAGAATTAATTCCATTCAAAGATAATACATAAAACAGAGAAAATGTATATCACTTAAAGTTCAAGAAGAGACTGAAATGATAATGTGTTGGAATAAAACAGTGGGATCATACTTAAATAATTTATTTGTGCTTCGCCATCAGTTATTTCCAACCTTTGTTTGAAAAGTGCACACTCCATCGGAAACAACAATACCAATTAGACTGTAATCCACTTTTGGCTATGCGTTTCACAAAATGGAACGAGTGAAATGTAACATTGCATGGGATTTCTATACTATCTTTATATGCGAGACCATTGTGAATACATATCTCAAGTGTATAACACAATTTTAAATTTTGATCCGATTTTGACTTTTAAGGCCACCGTTTCAAATGCAGCAATGAAACTGAGAAGCTGGTAGCTTAAAATTCAAAGACTCTGTCTCAGCAACTATCACGCCAATCTTTCGCAGAGAATATTTTTCATTTGCAATAAAATGTGAAATTTGTTTGTGTTTTCTGGCCCACAACATGTTTGTCTTGGCTGTTATAGCTAAAATACATAACTTGAAAGACAAGGATAAATTTTTACCAAATTAATTATATTTTCTAGAGACAAAACCACAAAATTACTCACAATAATATAAGAGTTTAGCATATACTTTTAAATAATATATTGTCACGTTGCACATATAACTTGAGCAATCTTTTTTCTCTTTAATTCTCAACCTAATA
>NW_025140026.1:0-1231 GCF_004010195.1 Chiloscyllium plagiosum | reverse complement strand
CACACTGCTCCGGGACTCACTTCCCCCTCACGCTGCTCCGGGACTGTTTTCCCCCTCACACTGCTCCAGGACTCACTTCCCCTCACACTGCTCCGGGACTGATTTCCCCCTCACACTGCTCCAGGACTCACTTCCCCTCACGCTGCTCTCGGACGGATTTCCCCTCACACTGCTTCAGGACTCACTTCCCCCTCACGCTGCTCTCGGACGGATTTCCCCCTCACACTGCCCCGGGAATCACTTCCCCCTCACGCTGCTCTGGGACTGACTTCCCCCTCAGACTACTCCGGGACTCAATTCCCCTCACACTGCTCCGGGAGTCGCCTGCCCTCAGACAGCTCCGGGACACTCTTCCCCCTCAGACTGCTCCGGGATTCACTTCCCCCTCACACTGCTCCTGGTCTCACTTCCCCCTTACATTTCTCCGGGATTCACTTCACCCTCACACTGCTCCGGGACTCACTTGCCCTCTGACTGCTCCGGGACTCACTTCCTCCTCACACTGCTCTGGGATTCACTTCCCCTTCAGACTGCTCTGGGATTCACTTCCCCCTCAGACTGCTCCGGGACATTCTTCCCCCTCACACTGCTCCAGGACTCACTTCCCCCTCACACTGCTCCGGGACTCACTTGCCCTCTCACACTGCTCCGGGACTCACATCCCCCTCTCACTGCTCTGGGTCTCACTTCCCCCTCACACTGCTCCGGGATTCACTTCCCCCTCAGACTGCTCAGGGATTCACTTCCCCGTCACACTGGTCGTGGTCTCACTTCCCCCTCACATTGCTCCGGGATTCACTTCACCCTCACACTGCTCCGGGACTCACTTGCCCTCTGACTGCTCCAGGACTCATTTCCCCCTAACACTGCTCTGGGATTCACTTCCCCCTCAGACTGCTCTGGGATTCACTTCCCCCTCAGACTGCTCCGGGATTCACTTCCCCCTCACACTGCTCCTGGTCTCACTTCCCCCTCACATTGCTCCGGGATTCACTTCCCCCTCACACTGCTCCGGGACTCGCTTGCCCTCAGACTGCTCAGGGACACTCTTCCCCCTCACACTGCTCCGGGACTCACTTCCCCCTCACACTGCTCCGGGACTCACTTCCCCCTCACACTGCTCCTGGTCTCACTTCCCCCTCACATTGCTCCGGGATTCACTTCACCCTCACACTGCACCGGGACTCGCTTGCCCTCTGACTGATCCGGGACTCACTTCCCCCTCACACTG
>NW_025140025.1:0-1231 GCF_004010195.1 Chiloscyllium plagiosum | reverse complement strand
TGCAGCACCGCACACTGTGCAGCACCTTCACACCGTGCAGCACCTAATACTGTGCAGCACCATCACACTGTGCAGCACCTCACACTGTGCAGCACCTTCACAGTGCAGCACCTTCACACTGTGCAGCACCTTCACACTGTGCAGCACCATTACACTGTGCAGCAGCGCACACTGTGCAGCATCTTCACACTGTCCAGCACCTAATACTGTGCAGCAACTTCACACTGTGCAGCACCTTCACACTGTGCAGCACCTTCAAAATGTGCAGCATCTTTTCACTGTGCAGCACCTAATACTGTGCAAAGCCTTCAACTGTGCAGCACCATCACACTGTGCAGCACCTCACAATGTGCAGCAACTTCACACTGTGCAGCACCTTCACACTGTGCAGCACCTTCACACTGAGCAACACCTTCACACTGTGCAACACCTTCACACTGTGTAGCAACTCACAATGTGCAGCAACTCACACATTGCAGCACCTTCACACTGTGCAGGAACTAATAATGTGCAACACCTTCACACTGTGCAGCACCTCACACTGTGTAGCACCTTCACACTGTGCAGCACCAAATACTGTGCAACACCTTCATACTGTGCAGCAACTCACACTGTGTCAGCAACTCACACTGTGCAGCACCTTCACACTGTGCAGCACCTCGCACTGTGCAGCACCTTCACACTGTGCAGCACCTAATACTGTGCAACAACTTCACACTGTGCAACACCTTCACACTGTGCAGCACCTTCACACTGTGCAACACCTTCACACTTTTCAGCAACTCACACTGTGCAGCACCTTCACACTGTGCAGCACCTCACACTGTGCAACACATTCACACTGTGCAGCACCTCACACTGTGCAGCACCTTCACAATGTGCAGCACCTCACACTGTGCAGCACATCACACTGTTCAGTACCTCACACTGTACAGTACCATCACACTGTGCAGCAACTCACACTGTGCAGCAACTCACACTGTGCAGCACCTTCACACTGTGCAGCACCTCACACTGTGCAGCACCTTCACACTGTGCAGCACCTCACACTGTGCAGCACCTCACAATGTGCAGCACCTTCACACTGTGCAGCACCTTCACACTGTGCAGCACCTCACAATGTGCAGCACCTTCACACTGTGCAGCACCTCACACTGTGCAGCACCTCACACTGTGCAGCACATCACACTGTGCAGCACATCACACTGTGCAGCAACTCACACTGTGCAGC
>NW_025140024.1:0-1231 GCF_004010195.1 Chiloscyllium plagiosum | reverse complement strand
CCATTTGTTTCATAATGTCAAGCCAATTGTGTCTCCAATTTGCCAGTTTACATTGGAGTCCATGCGATCTAACCTTTCAGAGCGACCTATCATGTGGAACCTTATCAAAGGCCTTACTGAAATCCATATAGACTATGTCCACCACCCTGCCCTTGTCAACCTTTATGGTCACTTCCTCAAAAACTCTAACAAACATTCTAAGGCATGATCTGCCACGCACAAAACTATGCTGACTTCTCCAAGTCAAACTCTGTTTTTCCAAATGCATGCATATCTTTTGCCTCAGAACCTTCTCAAGTGGTTTACCGAAAACAGATATGAAGCTTACTGGTCTATCTTTCCCAGGCTTTTCTTTGCAACCCTTCAAGAATAAGGGCACGTTTGTTCTCGCCCAGTCTTCCGGGTCCTTGGCCCCTGAACTCTCTTCTCTCGCAACCTGCATTGCTCTTGGATATATCTGGTCAGGACCAAGAGATTTATCTGACTTTCCGCATTCTATTATGTCCATCAGCACCTCTACTGTGATATGGACTGTACCAAGATATCACAACTAACCTCCCAAAGGTCACAGGGCTTCATGTCTTTCTTCATGATAAACACAGAGGGGAAATTGAGGACCTCACCCATCTGTTGAGGTTTTACACACGCGTGCCCATTTTGGATTGTAAGGCGTGCTATTCTCTTTCTAGTTGTTCTTTTTCTTTCTTATACTGAATTTGGGCTCACATTAATCTGCTCAGCCAAGGCTATCTCATACCCCCTTTTCACCTTGCTGATTTCCTTCTTCAGATAAACTCCTGTATCCCCTGTGTACCTCCAGGGATTTCCGTGTTCCCAGCTGCCTGTACCTGAACCATACCCCCTTTTCACCTTGCTGATTTCCTTCTTCACTAAACTCCTGTATCCCCTGTGTACCTCCAGGGATTTCCGTGTTCCCAGCTGCCTGTTCCTGAACCACGCCTCCTTTTTTTCTGGTCAGAGCCTCAATATTTCTTGTTATCCAGGATCTCTCTTCCCGCCTCGCTTTCCATTCATCCTCACAGGAACATATCGACCTTGAACTCGAGCTATCTCACTTTTGAAGCCCTTCCACTTGCCCGGGATCGTTTTACCTCGAAACAAACTCCTCCAATCATCCCCTGCAATCCCCTGTCTAACTCCAACAAAATACACCATGCCCCAATTTAGAACTTGATTGTGTGGACCAATTTTGTCCCTACCATTACTATTT
>NW_025140023.1:0-1231 GCF_004010195.1 Chiloscyllium plagiosum | reverse complement strand
GACTGATGGGGTCTAGCATGAAAAACTGTAGAAAGGAATGGCAGGAGTATCTGGGAGTAATTCAGGAGACACAACGGATATTCTTCCCGCGAACAAAGAAGAATGGTACAGGGGAGGATGAAGCAACCATGGCTGACTAGGTTAAAAAACAGACAACATCGGGTTATAGTCCAACAGGTTTAATTGGAAGCACACTAGCTTTCAGAGTGCGGCTCCGTTCAACAGGTGTTTGTGTAGGAAGTCAGGGGCAGAATAATAGCATATAAGGTGACGAAGGACAGAGAAAAACCAGACGATTTGGAAGCTCACAAAGACCAACAGAGGACAACAAAATAATAAGTATGGAAGGAGGAGATTAAATATGAGCGTAAGCTTGCCAGTTAAATCAAGGAAAATTGTAAGATTTTCTATAGATATAAAAAGGGCAAAGGCAAGACAAAAGTAGACATTGGACTGCTGGAAAGTGGCACAGGACAGACAGTAGCAGGGAACAAAGAAATAGCCGGGAACACGAATAATTTCCCAATAGTTCAAGAATGTGAAGGGGCAAAGCTCAGTTTGTCACCCATCGCCAAGGCAAACAGGATAGAAAAGCTAAATGGGCTGAACATGGATAAATCACCTGGACCAGAAGGACTACACCACAGAGTTCTAAGGGAGAAAGCTCAGTGGTAGAGGAGGAGTTAGTGGTGACCTTTCCGAAACCATTAGAATCAGGGAATGTCCCAGAGGACTGGAATAGCGGTAATGTAAAATCCCTGTTTAAAAAGGGAATAAGGCAGAAGACGGAACATTACAGACCAAATAGCCTAACCTTAGTCGTGGGTATGGCCCTGGAACCGATCGGGAAGGATAAGATTTCTGAATATTTGGAGGTGTATAGTAATATAAGGCAAAGTCAGCATGGTATCATCAAGAGGAGGTCATACCTGACACATCTGCTCGAAAATTTTAGAAAGTAACGAGCAGCTTAGACCCAGGAGCGCCGATGGATGTTATTGCCCGGGCCTCACAAAGGCTTTTGACGAGTTCCACACTGAAGACTATTGATTAAAGTAAGGGCCCATGGTGACAGAGGAAAAGTGCTAGCATGGATAGAAGTTTGGCTGCTTGGCAAAAAGCAGGTAGTGGGGATAAAATTGTACTTCCTAGGTTGGCAGCTGGTGTTATAATGTGTTCTGCAAGACTCAGTGTTGGGACAACCTTTTACATTGTACGTTAATGATCTAGA
>NW_025140022.1:0-1231 GCF_004010195.1 Chiloscyllium plagiosum | reverse complement strand
TAAAGCATGGACACACGGCATTGTTAAAGCGTGGACACTCATCATTGTTAAAGCATGGACACATGGCATTCTTAAAGCATGGACACACGGCATTGTTAAAGCATGGACACGCAGCATTGTTAAAGCATGGACACACAGCATTGTTAAAGCATGGACACATGGCATTGTTAAAGCATGGACACATGGCATTGTTAAAGCATGGACACACAGCATTGTTAAAGCATGGAGACACGGCTTTGTTAAAGCATGGACACATAGCATTGTTAAAGCATGGACACACAGCATTGTTAAAGCATGGACACATAGCATTGTTAATGCATGGACACATGGCATTGTTAAAGCATGCACACATGGCATTGTTAAAGCATGGAGACGCAGCATTATTGAAGCATGGACACACAGCATTGTTAAAGCATGGACACACGGCATTGTTAAAACATGGACACACAGCATTTTTAAAACATGGACACACAGTATTGTTAAAGCATGGACACACAGCATTGTTAAAGCATGGACACACAGCATTGTTAAAGCATGGACACACAGCATTGTTAAAGCATGGACACATGGCATTGTTAAAGCATGGACACACGGCATTGTTAAAGCGTGAACACACATCATTGTTAAAGCATGGACACATGGCATTCTTATAGCATGGACACACGGCATTGTTAAAGCATGGACACGCAGCATTGTTAAAGCATGGACACACAGCATTGTTAAAGCATGGACACATGGCATTGATAATGCATGGACACACGGCATTGTTAAAGCATGGACACACAGCATTGTTAAAGCATGGACACATGGCATTGTTAAAGCACGGGCACATGGCATTGTTAAAGCATGGACACACAGCATTGTTAATGCATGGAGACACGGCTTTGTTAAAGCATGGACACATAGCATTGTTAAAGCATGGACACACAGCATTGTTAAAGCATGGACACATAGCATTGTTAATGCTTGGACACATGGCATTGTTAAAGCATGGACACACATCATTGTTAAAGCATGGACACATGGCATTGTTATAGCATGGACACACAGCATTGTTAAAGCATGGACACACAGAATTGTTAAAGCATGCACACATGGCATTGTTAAAGCATGGACACACAACATTGTTAAAGCATGGACACACAGCATTGTTAAAACATGGACACACAACATTGTTAAAGCATGGAGACACGGCATCGTTAAAGCATGGACACACAGCATTGTTAAAGCA
>NW_025140021.1:0-1231 GCF_004010195.1 Chiloscyllium plagiosum | reverse complement strand
TCTATTTTTGTGAATTTTCTACGGTCTATGCTCCGGCTATTTTGGATGGAGTTCTTCCTCCCGGGGGGGTGTCTCAGACTTGCCCAGACGATCATGGATAGTCATTCGATTAAATGGTGCACCTGGAATGTCAAGGGGAGTAATCTGCCAATCAAAATGATGAAATACTATCAAACCTCAATAAAAGGGAAACACATTTACTGCATAAAGCGCACTTGAAATTACAACAGGGAGGATTTGATCAGGCCTTTTCATCTTTCAGTTCAAAAAGTAGGGGAGTAGTCATTCTCATTCGGAAGAATCTCCCTTTCAAAACCTTAAGTCAGATAAAAGGTGTATCTGGATGGTACATATTGATTAAAGCTCTTATAAATGGAGAGGAATATGGGATTTTGAAGTTTTATTGTCCCTCGGCACATCCTTTCAAATTTATAATGGAAGCATCCTCCAAACTGATGGCTTTTGGGGCTTGTTACACAGTTATAGGAGATTTTAATTGCATTATGGACCCGGAGATGGACAGGATACCCAAGAGTACTGCCAGTATATCCCCCAGATCCAGGCAGTTGGCGGATTTGAATAAAGACCTAGGATTAGTATATGTGTGGAGGTGCCTCCAACTGCAAGGCAGAGATTTCTCTTTTTATTCTAATCCATGTAAGTGTCACACTAGAATTGATATGTTTTTTGCCCCCTCGACCTTTTCGAATTCCATATTATCCTGCAAAATAGGTAATATAATAATTTCTGATCACGCTGCTGTGTATATGGAAATCAAGACTAGGAACAATGGCGTATGGACTGTTTCTTAATAATGGATAGTAAATTCATAAAATATTTCTCTCAAGAATTCAAAACTTCTTTGGAAATTAATTCAGTTACGGCCAGTAACCCGTCGGTGATGTGAGAGACCATTAAGGCCTATGTGTGGGACCTGACCATTTCAAACTCGGCGACCCAGAAATAACAAAAGGGAGAACAACAGCGTCTACCCAAGGTCACTTGGAGGCAGCTGAGACAGCGTATGTTGCTAGGCCCTCGGTTGCTGAATTATAAAGGATTACAGCCCTGAATACCCCGCTTACCAAACAGCAAAGAGGGAAATTTTATTACAAAGAGTATATGAATTTGGCGATAAGCCTGATAGATACCTAGCCTTTCTTGCAAGGGAAAAAAAAAGCCCTTCAAGCTATCACGCCCATCAGGGAAAGTGCTGGTACTCTGACTCACG
>NW_025140020.1:0-1231 GCF_004010195.1 Chiloscyllium plagiosum | reverse complement strand
TGACTGTCTATGTTTCCATATTCACTGACAATCTATGTTTCTATATTCACTAACAGTCTATGTTTCTATATTCACTGACAGTCTATGTTTCTATATTCATTAACAGTCTATATTTCAACGTTCACTGACAGTCTATGTTTCCATATTCACTGACAGTCTATGTTTCTATATTCACTGACTGTCTATATTTCCATATTCACTAACAGTCTATGTTTCTATATTCACTGACTGTCTATATTTCTATATTCACTGACTGTCTATGCTTACATATTCACTAACAGTCTATGTTTCTATATTCACTGACATTCTATGTTTCTATAATCACTAACAGTCTATATTTCTATATTCACTAACAGTCTATGTTTCCATACTAAGTGACAGTCTATGTTTTTATATTCACAGACAGTCTATGTTTCTATATTCACTAACAGTCTATGTTTCAAAGTTCACTGACTGTCTGTATTTCCATATTCACTGACAGTCTATGTTTCTATATTCACTAACAGTCTATGTTTCTATATTCACTGACAGTCTATGTTTCTATATTCATTAACAGTCTATATTTCAATGTTCACTGAAAGTCTATGTTTCCATATTCACTAACACTCGATGTTTCTATATTCACTGACTGTCTGTGTTTCCATATTCACTGACAGTCTATATTTCTACATTCACTAACAGTCTATGTTTCTATATTCACTAACTGTCTATATTTCTATATTCACTGACAGTCTATGTTTCCATATTCACTAACAGTCTATGTTTCTATATTCACTCACACTCTGTGTTCTTTATTCACTCATATTCTGTGTTTCTGTATTCACTAACAGTCTATGTGTCTATATTCACTAACATTCTATGTTTCTGTATTCACTGACTGTCTGTGTTTCCATATTCACTAACAGTCTATGTTTCTATATTCACTAACAGTCTCTGTTTCTATATTCACTGACAGTCCATGTTTCTATACTTACTAACAGTCTATATTTCTATATTCGCAGACAGTCTATGTTTCCATATTCACGAACAGTCTAAGTTTCTATAGTCACTGACAGTCTATGTTTCCATAGTCACTAACAGTCTATATTTCTATATTCACTGACTGTCTGTGTTTCTATATTCACTGACAGTCTATTTTTCTATATTCACTAACAGTCAATTTTTCTATATTCACTAACAGTCTATGTTTCTAAATTCGCTAACAGTCTATATTTCTATATTCACTGACAGT
>NW_025140019.1:0-1231 GCF_004010195.1 Chiloscyllium plagiosum | reverse complement strand
TTGCTCATTGTTAAATGATTGTAACCTATACAGTAACACAACTCTCTGTACGTCGTCGGAGTGACTTGTAACCATCATGGTCGACTTGTCTCTCACCGTGAGCTCACGTATAAACCGTCAGTACCTCAAGGCTTGTATGGCTCGAGTCAGTTTCCTTAATTCAGATCGATTCGAGCGATTCTTAGATTAAATATTTTCATTCCAATCTCCAACAGTTTCGCGTAGCTGGCAGGATCTCTATTGTATGACGTCACCCGATCTTTCCCTTTTTTTCTCTTTTTGACTTATTACTCAGTCTGCCTGAGTCGGCAGGTTTTATTTGCAACTAATCATCTGGGTTTATTTGAGACGAGTCGGCATGACTTTTGTGAGTAGTTGGCTGGTTCATTTTGCAATGACTTGGCGGGTTTTATTTGCGAGCCGTCGGCGGATTTTATTTGCGAGAATTCAACGGGGTCATTTTGCGATTATTCAGCAGCTTTTATTTGCAAGTAGTCATAGGGTTCATTTTGCGATTACTCGGATTGTGTCCCAAAAGGGATAAGCTGTGTCCACTGCGGGGGTTATTTTTCTCTCTCTTCTGCCACCAGCTGAAATAAGGATATTTGGGTTGTGTAGAGGCTGATGTGTTAGTTTTGAGACCTTTGTATGGAATTTTAAAAAAAGTTAAAACAAAACGCTAGCATAAGACAAGCATAAGATACCTAAACAAAGGTTGCCTTTAAAGACTCCTCTAAACATTCACCTTTGTCTGTTTGTGGTTGTTCCTTCTTTGAGCCAAAAGGCGAGTGTAGGAAGCTGTCCTCACATTAAAATAGAAAAAAATTAACAGCGTTCGCCTTGAATTAACAGCGTTCACTGTTTTGTCTTGTCTATTTGCTTCGTAACTAATAATTTTAAGATTGGATCGCAACTTTCCAAGATCGACAGCAACGAGCTGCCCTTGGGGATGAAGTTAGGTAAAAACAATGACTGCAGATTCTGGAAACCAGATTCTGGATGTGCTTTACCAGTTTCACTAATCCAGAAATTGGGGATGAAGTTTCCTTGTCCTGCTGTGAAGGACGGTCTGCAGCATCAGAAATCTTCAAAAAGAACTTTGGAACATCAAGGTAAATACGTGAATCAAGTAGGAGCACTGCTGGTACACAATCATCGTTTCAGGGGATATGTGTGATAGTCATTACATTGTTCCCGTTACTCTTGAGTTATTTGCGTTCTCATGGTAACT
>NW_025140018.1:0-1231 GCF_004010195.1 Chiloscyllium plagiosum | reverse complement strand
AATCTGATAGGTTTTATGGTCACTATTCCTTACGGACAAACCCACCAATTACTATATGAATTCCCCCTAATTTCACAAGCTGCCTTTCAGTTTATTCTTTATCTCAAACATTGAAACAAATTATGTCAATTCTAAAGTGTTTTATAAAATGGTGACATGCAGTTAAGAGGCAGATCAAACATCGCCCCAAGATCAAAGAGAGATACTTCATTTAATATAAAATGAACAGTGCTATCTTTTAGAACATTTAGAGTGAGGAGAAACTACTTATTCTGTGTGGTCTGGGCTTCACGTTAACATGTGCCTTTTTGAAACTAAACCAATGTCACATGGACAAGAAACTGTGGATATGGCGGGGGGTGGCGGGGGGGGGGGGGGGGGGCGACTGTGGGAAGGCTTTCAATTACCCATCCAATCTGTGAACACTTTAGTACAGTCAGATCAGGGAGAAACGTTCACCTGGTCGAAGTGAGGGAAAGCATTCATAAAGTTCTCTCACCTCCTGGCTCAGCAGTGTCTTCACTCCGTTTTGCTGCTCTGTGTGTGACAAGGAATTCATTCAGACCTCCAATCTGCTGACACACCAGTGAGCCCACACTGGGGAGAGACTGTTCCCCTGCCCTGTGTGTGACAAGGAATTCATTCTGGCTTGCCCTATAATAGTAGTGTTGTCCCAGTCGAATTCATGTTGCTTGTTGTCTGCGTGTGTGGCTGCTAAGGATAGCTGGTCGTGTCGTTTCGTGGCTAGTTGATGTTCATGTGTGCGGATTGTTAGCTGTCTTCCTGTTTGTCCTATATAGTGTTTTGTGCAGTCTTTGCATGGTATTTTGTACACTTCAATCGTCTTGCTCATGTTGGGTATCGGGTCCTTCGTTCTGGTGAGTTGTTGTCTGAGCGTGGCTGTTGGTTAGTGTGCCGTTATTAGTTCTAGGGGTCGCAGTAGTCTGGCAGTCAGTTCCGAGATGCTCCTGATGTATGGTAGTGTGGCTAGTCCTTTTGGTTGTGGTATGTCCTCGTTCCGTGGTCTTTCTCTTAGGCATCTGCTGATGAAGTTGCGCGGGTATCCGTTTTTGGCGAATACCTTGTATAGGTGTTCCTCTTCGTTTTGCAGTCCTGGTGTACTGCAGTGTGTTGTGGCCCTTCTGAATAGTGTCCTGATGCAGCATCGTTTATGTGTGTTGGGGTGGTTACTTTTATGGGTTAGGACTTGGTCTGTGTGTGTGGCTTTCCT
>NW_025140017.1:0-1231 GCF_004010195.1 Chiloscyllium plagiosum | reverse complement strand
TGCGTGTGCAGTTCATCCGGATTTGAAAGATCAGTTCCATTCACATCCATTAACCCAATGTGGCCGTGCATAATCTTTGTGTGTCCTAGCTAATCTCCCTGAATTTTATGACTTTCAAAATTGAATTCAAACCTTCACTTCGTTTTTTTTGATATTGTATGGATGAATGATATACGAAGAGAGTGTGCCATCACATGCCACTTGCAGAGTCTGGCTGTCAACTTCGACAAATGAGGCAACCTTCACTACAGACACTCAAGTTCCATCAACGAGAGTATATGTCGTGCTTTTGACAACTTTCCGTGTTTCTTTCAGATGATGTGCAACATGTAGGCACTGAACGGCATCAGTGGAAGAGATTACTCCACCATGAACATATTGTTGATTGTGGGATTTTACAGTACATCCAACTCTTCTACTGTTCATACAGTATAACAACTCACCAGTAATTCGTTGTTATCCCAAGAAGCAGGGGGGATATTTCCCTTTCAACCTTCGTTTCCCTGGTCACAGTTTTCGGCTTCTTCTGATCACCCCATTCATTCTTCATCATCTGTTTTACCTCTCTTTCTCTCCGTGCCTGTCGCTAACTCTGTCTCTATCTATAATTACAGCACTTTCATTAAACCTCTCTCCCAGTCTTCTTATACCTCCATCCCCACCTTTCCTCTCTTAATTTTCATTATATCTTTCGTTCTGTATTCTGTGCTCTCCTGCAGTTTTACAAGATGATTCATCAGTTCCTTTGTCCCATGGTTGATTGCCCACTGAGAAGGTGAGAGTGAACTGTTTTTTTTTTTTTAAATCAATCAATAGATCAAAAGTGCAGATACAGAGGGAATTCCAGGGTTTTGACCCAGTGACACTGAATGGATGTTCCAATATTTCAAATTCAGGGCAGTAGGTGGCTTGGAAGGGAACTTCCAGGTGGTAGTGTTCCCATGTATCTCCTGTCGTATCCTTGTACATATTCGTCGGAAGAGGCTTTCGAAGCATATTAACAAAATTTCTGGACGGCACCTTTTTTGAGAATAGTAGACCGAAAGCGGTGGATACATGTGAATGCGGACACAAAGCATCCCATCTGTTTTACCTACATAGCTGGTGCCAAAGATATATAGTTTCTTTCTTGCATACCAATTTTAAGTTTGTCTTGGATCAAGAGGCCCGGTTTCAATGAGACTTGTAGTTGTAGTGGCCATCAGGTAATCAATTGTATCTTGAATGGTGT
>NW_025140016.1:0-1231 GCF_004010195.1 Chiloscyllium plagiosum | reverse complement strand
CTGTAAGGACAATGGCAGCAAATACAAGCGAAACCTATCACCGCAATTACCCCTCTAAGGTTCTCGCGTTTCCCAGTTGAAAATATTTCGCTGTTCCTTCAATGACACGACGTCGAAACCCTTGCCTCATGGCATTATGCCTGTACCCCGCAACTGAGGACATCCAGGGTTATGCAGAGTAACTCATAATCTCAATCTCTCAAGTAATTAGGGATTGACGGTGCATCCCATCACATTGAGCAATGACTTTATCCCAGTAATACGTTTCCTAAAGCTGCAGTTTCTAAGGGAACACTTGCAAGCTGTCGGGAATAAGTTGAGAAGTGGAACGGACGAGAGGAAAATGTGAAAGGCAATGATGACTGGGAGGCATGAGACAGCAAGTGAGTGAGGAGCTGATGTTGTAACGTTCAATGTCAGTGTCAGTATTTACTGACCACTATTCACTCTGAATCACACACCACTCCTTAACAATTCACCGCAATGAGCCCATTCCTCTTAGTGTTAGTTTACCTTTGCTGATATTAACGCGGTTAAAGGTGCCCAAGAGGATGGATGGATCCGCGTTATTCTGTCAGTTTAAACAGTCTAAGTTATCAGTTTACAACAAAAGTAATAAGAGATTGCCTCTTCCTGTGCATTTTCAGTGGAGAATATCCAGCTTTGAACTCTTTTGCATAACCAGAGGCTGTTTTAAATTTACACCGAGTAACTGTGAAACACACAAAAAATGAGTCCGCGTTCCTGTGTTCGAATAGTCAAGGAAATGCACGCATAGTTTTGAATCGTTGAGCTTGGGCAGTCCCTCAGCCTTAGTTAGTGAAAGTTCCTGTGAAAAAACAGCCGAATATGGGATAACATCCTGACATCTCAATGTTTATAGGTTTTTCATGAAAAACAGAGTTCCCGACTTCACCTGTGGTTCTGGTTGTGGTGGGAATTCAAATCAATGACTGGATCGAGGTTATAGTTTAAAGACAGCTCGTTCGACATCTCTGCTACGCTGCCACACAAACCCCCGCAACCATGTTTTTCATGATTAGTGTTTCAGCATCGCCTCACTTCAGGCACTTACCCACACACACTTGCAATGGCCAACTTGGCGTACGTTCGATAATATTTATGAGGATGTTGCAAGGCTTACAGTGTTTGGACTGTAGCGTAAAGCTGAATAGGATGTGAAAATTTTCCATGGAGTTTGAGGGCTGAGGGATGGGCTTACAGAGGTTTA
>NW_025140015.1:0-1231 GCF_004010195.1 Chiloscyllium plagiosum | reverse complement strand
GGTCTCCCTCCTATCGGCAGGATGTTGTGAAACTTGAAAGGATTCAGAGAAGAGTCACACGGCTGTTGCCAGGGTAGGAGGGTTAGAACCACAAGGAGAGGCTGAATAAGATGGGGCTGTTTTCCCTCGAGCATCGCAGGCTGAGTGTGTGTTTTTTAAAGAGGTTTATAAAAACTTGAGTGTGGATGGGGTGAATAATCAAGGTCTTTTCCCTGGGATAGGGGGAGTGCGGAACTAGAGGGCATAGGTTTAGGGCGAGAGGGGGAAAATTTAAAAGGGACCTTGCAGTCAACCTTTTTTTTGCAGAGGGTGGTGTGTGTATGGAATGAGCTGCGGAGGAAGTGGTGGAGGCATCTCGATGGTTATATGCAAAGGAAGGGTTTAGAGGGATATGGACCAAGTGATGGCAAATGGAACTAGACTAATTTTGGATATCCGGTCGGCATGGACACGTTAGATTGAAGGATCTGTTTCTGTGCTTTATGTCTCTGACTGTATGACTGGTGAAAAGCGTTGGCATTCGTCGAAACATTTATGCAACAGAAAATTATAAGAGGGTAAAGATAAGCCTCACGTCATTGATCCATGAATCCCGGTGTAGTATGGATGTATTTCCAGTAATAGAGTCAGTATGACATGGAAGGAGTCCAAAACGACGGCTTCTTTTACAAAAAGTCACACTTAAAACTTAAATCTGAGTCTTCTGGAAATGTAAGACAACCGTGCGTTAATATAAGACAGATAAGTCTGGGGTATATGTTACATATTTAATGGAATGTTTATGACTCTAAAAGCCTGATTTGCAGTTGTTTCTGGGCTCATAATATTGCACTGCAGCATACTGTATATCTTCAGTAAGAACGTCAATACCGCATGATAGATGTCCATTCAGCAACTTGAGTGAACTCTTCCTGGAGTATGCAATCCACCACATTACCCTGCTGTATACATTTACGTATAGATCAGCACAAAGATCTTGGGTATTAAGAGAGGAAAGAATGATCCACAGAAACTAGAAATGTGTGGTCTGATTTTCTATTGTGGACTGACAGCGATGACCTTTGCAATCTCTTTCCACAGGAATATTACAAGAGAAGAATTTATAGGCAGAAATCTCAGACCAAACATCACATCGAAGTCTGACAATCACTTGATTCACCAGGACTTGGATATAGATGGCCTTGAAAACAAAGGGGATAAGGTCTGTCTGCTTTGTTAGGTTTTAAATGTC
>NW_025140014.1:0-1231 GCF_004010195.1 Chiloscyllium plagiosum | reverse complement strand
AAGAGCACAGCATTGTCGGTGTGTGTGGGCATCGCCAAACGCCAGCCTCACCCCATCATTCTGGCTGCTTTCAGATTAACTCACCCTTCACTGTGGAGCTCAGAGACAATTATGTCGTCCCTGCTTCTGCCAGGTTGGTTCACAGTCAGGGGCATGGGCACATTTCATGCAGCAACATAGGATGCATCATCTGGCTCTGAGCTAACTTTCTAAAGGCTCATTCACTTTGTGTTTACTTGTGGGCTGTCAGGTTTATCTCAGTGTTTAGTGCAGAGTGACAGGCATTCACCATGTCACTAGTCAGAGTATCAGACAGTGTCTGATACTCTGACTAGTGAATATACTTTGTCTGAATATACTTGGTGATTTTCTCCAGTGCATATTGTCGATACGACACACAGCTACCACTGAGCCTCAGAGATGGAGTGAGTGCATGCTTGTGGATGCAGTGCCAATCAAGAGGGCTGCTTTGTCTTGGATGGTGTCAAGTTTCTTGTGTGTTGTTAGAACTTAAATCATCCGGCAAGTGAGGAGTATTCTAACACACTCCTGATTTGTCTCTTGGTGAGTCAGGAGGTCAGTCACTCAGCATTAGCCTCTGAACTGCTCTTGGAGTCACTGTGTTTGTGTGGTGAGTCCAGTGGATTTTCTGGTCAATGGTAACCCACAGGATGTTGGTATTGGGGGATTCAGTGATGGTCACAGCATTAAAAGTCAAGGGATAGTGGTTAGATTGTCTCTTATTTCTGATAGTCATAGCCTAGCTGTGTGCTGTGAATATTACTTACCACCATCATGATCCAGATTTTGTTGTTTTTTAGATTAGATTAGATTACTTACAGTGTGGAAACAGGCCCTTCGGCCCAACAAATCCACACCGCCCCACCGAAGCACAACCCACCCATACCCCTACATTTACCCCTTACCTAACACCAGGGGCAATGTAGCACGGTCAATTCACCTGACCTGCACATCTTTGGACTGTGGGAGGAAACCGGACCACCCGGAGGAAACCCACACAGACACGGGGAGAACGTGCAAACTCCACACAGTCAGTCGCCTGAGGCGGGAATTGAACCCGGGTCTCTGGCGCTGTGAGACAGCAGTGCTAACCACTGTGCCACCCTGTCGCCCACGGCCACGGAGATGTATTCGAACTTGAATAGCTTCAATATCCACGGAGCCATGAATGATGCTCGAACATTGTGCAATCATCGGTGAACATCCACAT
>NW_025140013.1:0-1231 GCF_004010195.1 Chiloscyllium plagiosum | reverse complement strand
ATCAAATCCATTAGCAATATTGGTGCTCCCCTTCTAGTTGCTGAGACATAGAGAAAGGTAATGTTACATTGTCAACTGCTTCTATGGCGAGAGAAACTGTTACTGTGGGACTCTGTAGAGATGCAACGGCTTTCTCAGCCAGGAAGAGAAACTCAGGAGTAGAAATAAATTTCAACACTGAGCGCGTGCACATTCCGTGTGGGGAATTTACTGGTTCCTGTCATTGGAAAATCAGTGGATTTTCTGGGGATGCTTATCTCGGGTTTGTATTGTCAGCTGCTGAGTCTGGTGACCCCACTCTATACCCTGCATTTACAGAGTGTCTGGGACATGATA
Source organism: Chiloscyllium plagiosum (assembly GCF_004010195.1). Lineage (NCBI taxonomy): Eukaryota > Metazoa > Chordata > Chondrichthyes > Orectolobiformes > Hemiscylliidae > Chiloscyllium > Chiloscyllium plagiosum. The sequence goes on along the minus strand of NW_025140013.1, from coordinate 895 downwards.
AACAAATGTAGGTGAGGCTCCACAGAAAGGGAGCTCTATAAATAGGGAGGTGCAGGACAGTGCATTATCTCTCCTGGGATTTCCCGGGACATTTGTCTAAGCTGGACCAGGTGTCAGGTATGAAACCAGTTTGTTTCAAAATTGAGGTGGTCACTGAGCTGTGTCCCCTCCTTTAGTATACTGTGACAGGACTGTGCTGATGCTCACCATGAATTAAACTGCATTAATTCTGGAACTTTCCAGGCAGGCGTGATTAACATATCCATCGTCACCGGAGTGCAGTCCTCCGATATATTCACTGGCTGACAGAACCCCTCTGTCCACTGAGAGCAATATATTGTGTCCATCTCCCTGAGGAAGATACTGAAAGAAACTTCCAGAAATACAGGGGAACAGAGTGACTGGTGAAAATGAGGAACAGCAGGAAATTAGAATTACTAAAAGTACGTCTTTCAAAACCTCATTGAATTTCAGGTTGCTATATTGCTGCATCTGATGAGCTACATCCCAGATTATTGTGGAGGTGGCAGTAGAGCTAGTGAAAAAATTGCTGATTATTCTTCAAAGCTGGTTAGATTCTGGAAAGGATCCTCCAGACTGGAAAGCAGCGATTGCTGCCCCTGTCAGCGATGCAGACATTCCAAATAATAACAAAATTAAAGGTTAAATAAAGCAAAGAATGATGCAACAAATCTGAAACAATAACGAACAAGAAAGTACCAGACAAACTGAGCAGATATGGCAGCCTATCTGCCACATTGGGTCGAGAGAAAAATAGAATTGGCAATTCGATTCTAATGACGATACATCAGAACTGAACACAGTTGGGAAATAGTGTGATTGATGTTGGTGACACCGAAAACTGTTATGAAGTGGAGAAGGACTGAGTTGAATA
>NW_025140012.1:0-1231 GCF_004010195.1 Chiloscyllium plagiosum | reverse complement strand
CATGGAAACAGACCCTTCGGTCCCACTCGTGCATGCTGACCAGAAGATCTAAATGCATCCATCCCATTTACCAGCATTTGGCCCATGTACCACTAAACTATTACAATTCATATTCCCATCCAGATACCTTTGAAAAGTTGTCATAGTATCAGTATCTGTTACATTCTCTCTCAGTACATTTTATACACGCATCACCTTATGCATGAAAAAATTGTTTCTTCGGTCCCTTTTAAATCTTTCCCCTCTAAACCTGAACTCATGCCCTCTAGGTTTGCACTACCTAATCCCTGGCAAAAGGCCTTGAATGTTTACCCTATCCATACCCCTCATGTTTATATAAACGTCTGTCAGGTCACCTCTCAGTCTCCGATGCTCCAGGGAAAATAACCCCAGCTTATACAGCAACAGCCCTGGCAACATCTTGTCAATCTTTTCTGAGCACTTTCCAGTTTCACAACGTCATTCCAAGAGCAGGGAGGCTGGAATTGCAGAGAACTCCAATTGTAGTCTAACGTATTACTCTTGTTCCCTGAGTTCCCCAGTCTTTGTCCACAGTACGTTCTGGAGTGAAAAAGTTGTTTAGGGTCTGAGCAAATATCCTACAGTTCCACACATCAATTGCCTCATTGATATTTAGGAGCCCTTATTTTGTCTCGAGTTACTCTTTTACTCAATATATTTATACAATCACTTTTGGATTCTCCTTATCCTTCTCTGCTGAGGCTATTTCATGTCCCCTTTCTGCATTACTGATTTCCACCCACAGTGTATTCCTACATCCCCTGTGATCCTCGTGGATTCCCTTGATCCAGCTGGCTATACCTGACATGTGCCCCCTTTTCCTTGACCCTTGACCAGACACTCAATAGACAGCCAGTGTTTCCTAATGCTGTCAGCATTGAGCTGCACACAAACAGGTACATGCTGGCGCTGATCGCTCAATTTATAACACTTTTAAAATATTCTCACTTGCCAGATTTCCCTTTCCCTGCAAATAGACTCCACAGTCACCTTTTGAAAGTTCCTGGTTAAGACTATCAAGGTTGATCAGGCCCCATTTTATAATTTGAAATTGTGGACCATGCCTGTACTTTTCCATAGCTATTTTCAAACTATTAGAACTGTGGTCACTTTGGCTGAATGCTTTCCCAGTAAGCCTCAGTCCCTTTCCGTACCTTATTTCCCAAGGGGAGGTCATGTTTTGCTGTTTCTCTTTTCAGGCCATTTACAC
>NW_025140011.1:0-1231 GCF_004010195.1 Chiloscyllium plagiosum | reverse complement strand
ATACAAATAGGAAGGGTTGAGAAGAATATTGACAAAGTTCTAGCAAATGGGACAAGAATCATCATGTAAGAGTTGCAACGAAGGATCTATTTCCATGCTGTGCATATCTATGATTCTATATCTTAAAAGGACCCCGCTTTAGAAGAGGAGGTGCTGGAGGGCTTAAACCACAAAGTTCGATAAATCCCTCGTGCCTAATCAAATGTATTTCAGGGCATAGTGGAAAGCTGGGGAAGAAAATATGGGGATCCTATCAGATATATTTCTACCACAGAGAGCCATGTGTGATGGGATGGAAGACTGGATGATGGCATCGTGGACAGTGAAGGAGGTTTTTCTAAGATTACAAAGGGATCTCGATGATATGGCTGGATGGCTGAAAAACCGGAGATAGAATTCAATCTGAATGAATGCGACATAATGCATTTGGGTCAACAAAGAAGGTAGGGCTTATACAATAAATGGTAGGACCTTCGTCAGTGTTGTAAAACAGAGTGACCTCGGGGTTGAGGTGCATTAATCTTTGAAGTTTGCAACATGGATAGACAAAATGGTTTAAAAATGTGCGTGTCACACTTGCTTTCATTGTTCAGTCCTTTGGAGATATGAGTTGGAAGTCGTGTTGAGATAATGCAGGCCATTGGTGAGTCTTCTTCTGGAATACTGCGTCCAGTTCTGGTCGCCCAGTTGTAGGAAGAATATTATTAAGCTGGATAGGTTTCAGATGAGATTTACCAGGATGTTGCTATGTTCGGAATGTGTCCGTTATGAAGGAATGCAGGATTTGTTGTAAATTTTCATTGAAAGCTGAATTCTGAGAAGCGACTTGGTAGAAGTTAACAAAAAATGAGCGTGTAGATAGAGTTAACAGTCGTTTTCCTTTCCTGTCCACATGGCAATTTCAAGACACGGGGCTACATTTTTAAATTGAGATGATAGTCTTTGGTGGTGGGGTCCGTTTGGACCATCTTTGACAACTTCCTCCCCTTCCCGATTCACCTGGATCATCTATGACACCTCCCTCTCCCTCCACTTCCTTGACCTCTCCATCTTCATTAAAGAACGACCGACTTGACACTGACATTTTTTACAAACCCACCGACTCCCACAGCTACCTGGATTTCAACTCTGCCCACCCTAACGCCTGCAAAAATCCCATCACATTCCCATTTCTTCTGCCTTTATCGTATCTGCTCCCAGGAAGACCAGTTCCACCACAGAACACCTGATG
>NW_025140010.1:0-1231 GCF_004010195.1 Chiloscyllium plagiosum | reverse complement strand
TCTGTTATTTATATTTAACAAATACATAATTTGCTACCTTCAGTTTCAGTCACAAACTCCACTTCATTTCCAACAATTTCAGTCGCCTCACTCATAAACATCCAAGAACGAACAGACTGTTCCAATCCTTGATCTTCCGTTTGCCCTGAACTGTTTTATACTCTATATTCTCTCTGCTATCATACCTGCCTGCACCCACCTCGAGAATATCCCCAGTCTCCACCTCTGCCTCAGTGCTGTTGCTAAATAAGCCAGCATCTGCCCCCTTGTTAACTTCTGATTTTATGGCTCCACTTCTTTTCTGACTACTCTTCCAGTTACAAATATTTTGACCACAAACTTGTTCTTGTCACTCTACCTACTTAATAATAGGGACCTCATATCAGTGTAATAATGTCACTGGCCGTGTGTCAAAGGCACAAATTATGACTTTAAATGCATTGTTTCAAATACTTCTACAGCCGATGACAGAAATTAAATTCGAATGGCAACAATTTGGAATGAAATCTCATTTTACAAACGACAACCATAAATCACTAGGATTTCTTTTATTATTTCACTGATAGCCTTTGGTTAAAAAAATTCTAATTGTGAGAAAAATGATTGGCTCCGTGTTGTCTTGACAAATGGACTCGGAGTCAACGGCAATTAGTGACGGATGACAAATGCTGTCCTTACCAGTGATGCTGACATCCTGTGCAAAAACAGCATTAAAGGTGAAATAAACCAAGGAATTGTGGGTGATGGAGATTCGAAATAAACTTCTCCAGTGTCTGAAAATGTTGGAGAATCTCAGCAAGTATGGCAGCCGCTGTAAAGAGAAAACAAGATCAAGTTTCGAATCTAGTGACCCTATAGCATAACAGAAAGCAACTGGGAAATAATATTAATGGTCGGATGAGTGAGGGGGAGGTTAGTTGAGTGGATGTAGAAAAGTCCAGCGAGAAAGAGAGAGAGAGAGAAATGAAAAGCAAATGTAGAGACTGCTGATAATGAACCAGAAGGAAAATAAAGTGGGAGCTTATTTTAAAATTTCCACTTTTCACATATTCCTGAATATCATGTCAATTTAGATGTGTCCCTGTTTACGTTGAGTGATACTCCATCTGTCTTTCTCCTCTGAGTGCAATGATCGACTCTGCAGGCAATACTGGTGCTGCCCTTATAGTTGCTCAGATACATAGAAATGGAGTGTTAGATTGTCAACTGACTTTTTTGAAGAAGGAACTGT
>NW_025140009.1:0-1231 GCF_004010195.1 Chiloscyllium plagiosum | reverse complement strand
GTCTCTAAACTTACATCAGACGTGTTCCATCTCGCACCTCACCCAGTTATGACCGGAGGACTTCGAACTGAAAAAAAAACTCTGTTTCTATTGCCTTATGTTCCGGATGGCCAGGGACCAGAATGCATCGGTGGACAGTTGAGTTTTCAGCCCATCTAGTCTGCCCGACCATTCGACCATGGCTGATATCTTTCCCAACCCAATTCCCCAGCCTTCTGTCTGTGACACTAAGCTCCCCTGAATTCCTGATCCAGTCTATTCCCCAGAATGGGTCTGAATCCGCCCAACCTTCTCCACATCTGCTGGCAGCTTTTACACCGCGTCTGTGTGTGATCGAACACAGTTTCAGTCCCACACAGCAAACCTGGTCTGTTCGGAGCAAAGCAATACCCGCTGTGGGACAGATATATGGGTCTCTTGCCCCAATTGTGTTTCTGCGAGGGAGGAGTTAGCTCCTTCACTACTCACGGCAAGGACTGGTGCTTCAAAATGTGGGGAGAAAGAAAATAGGTACAAAAGTTTGGACAGGATAGGTCAAGGGTTATTGTCAGCATCAGTGGAGTCCCTGCTTCAGAGTCTGAGTTTGAATCGCACAGACCTGGATCCAATTCGCATTCACGAAATAAAGATTTATTTCTCTTCTTTTGGTTTATCTGAATGAAAACTATTTCCTGCTTCCACACAGAGCACAGACGCGGAACTGCCAGAATCAATCCAGTGATTGATCGCATCCAACTGGAAGGATCATTGCGGCAGAGAAAGCCACGAAACAGGTATACTCTCACACTGTCACCGAATTTCAGACTTTTCCAAGAGTAGGAATAGAAATTGAGGGATATTGACAGAGAGTGGTAGAATGTAGAAGAGAGTGAGATGGTACAGAGAGACAGAGGGAGACAAACAGATAAGCATACGAAGGTAAACACTGAAAACAGAAGCTCTCCATTCAACGTTGTTGCTCATGAACAGAAAGGACAAGATTAAGGTAATGAGTAAGGCCAGACTTTCACCAACTCAGAAGAACAGCAACAGCATTACAGCCGATATGACAGTTTTCATTTTACAGATGACGTTTGTCAGCTAATGAGAGATTCTGATATGTATGCTGATTCGTGAAGTGAAACTGGCAATTACCCAGGAATTAAAACAATAAAATGCACAAGTAACCTGATTCTGTCGATATGAAAAATTAAATCTCTTTGATTCCACGGGTGCTGTCAGGCCGCTGAAT
>NW_025140008.1:0-1231 GCF_004010195.1 Chiloscyllium plagiosum | reverse complement strand
CTTACTGCATTCATTATCATGTGCACGAGACATGCATCCATCACCTGCTTGATGGCAAATTTGAGGGTGTTATAAATTTTAATGATTATATTTACATTATTTTATCTAGTCCCTTTTGTATTTGTGTGCTCTCTGCACTACATGTGACTGAATCTCACTTGCACTTCCATTATTGCAGCGAGGTAGAAATACTAATTAGATTTTATTTGCATGGCTTCCTTTCATCTTGAAGTAAATAGATAGAACATCTGGAAACAAACCTTTCAGCTCAGCAAGCCAACTTACACAGTTAGCTCTGATGAAGATTCATCTAGACTTGAAATGTTTACTTGCTCTCTCTCCATAGATGTTGTCTGACCTGTTGTGATCTCCAGTATTTATTGTTTTCTGTTTACAACCATTACTGTCAGTGTCTTTCTGGTACTTAGGCAGACTCAGACTCCAATCAGTACAAACTTAGAGTCTATTGCCATTAAATACCTTACACATTCTGCTCAGTCAAGTAACCTGTATTAACCTGTATTAACTGTCAGGTAAACTTTGGAACAGATGACGTGACTCCTTTAATTTAGCTGCTGATCTAAAGCTACAGTTTCAAATTATTGTCATCATTAAACCCTTCAACTGTTGTGCCTTCACCGTAAAGAATGAAAGTCATCATCATGGTGAAGAATTTTCATAAATGCAGCAACTCATTACAATCTGTATGCTTTAATAGCTAACCTATTACGCACAGCACAAGTAACAGTCTCCTCTCAAGCTGTTGCATTGTCCACTAAATAGTGTAACCCAACTACATGTATATCACTATGTTTAATATGTGCCAGTACAATATATATAACATTTGGTATTCAGATCTCTTCTTACAGGAAATCTAAAATGTTTTCTTCTCAAATTTTGTAGTAGTTATGTTGCTAGTAGGTTCTTTCTTTAGAAAACTAAAAGCCATTTTCATTGAATCCCTATAGTGTTTAAACAGGCTCTTTGGCCTTACAAGTCCACACCGACCCTCCGAAGAATATCCCACCCAAACCCATTCCCCTACATTTACCCCAACCTCCTCATTGCAGAACCCTCTGAGGAAATTAACATGGCCACTTCACCTAACCTACACATCTCTGGATTGTGGGAGGAAACTGGAGCACCCAGAGGAAATCCACGCACAGACAGGGAGAACGTTCACACTCCATATAGTTGACTGAGGCCAGAATTGAACCTGCATCCTTGGTGC
>NW_025140007.1:0-1231 GCF_004010195.1 Chiloscyllium plagiosum | reverse complement strand
ATTCTGGGAAACCTCGGCTTGCCCCCTCTAAAGAACATCTTTAAAGTAGGGTAACCTGGACCTGAGGCCTAATCGGAGCTTGACAAAGGTCCAGGATAACACCCCCTGCTTTTGTACTTGTTTCTTCTGATGGCCAACATCTCCCAGGCTGTGTAGCCTCTGGTTCTCTATCGATGTGTCCTGTTTAAGGCAGGAATGAAGAGACCATGTGTCTTTGGAGACCTTTCCCTTGAAAGGCAGAGGTAGCAGAGCTCTTGAATCTTTTTAAGGCAGAGACAGATAGATTGTTGACGAATGAGGTGGGTTGGGCATGGGAGTAGGCGGGAATGTAGAGCCGTCAGATCAGCGTGACCTGACCTGACTGAATGGTGGAGCAGCCTAGAGGGGCTGAATGGCCTTACTCCTGCTCCGAATGATATCTTTACACATCCTGCCAACATCAAAGAGCTGTACACAAGCCCTGCCAGTTCCTCTGTTGCTGCACATCCTGTAGAACTGAATTTCAGTGTTTCTCTTCGGAAGTGGGGAAAGAATGGAGAGCCACACTGGGAAGGGTTAGGAATGGGCTGTAGTGCAATGTAAAACATGGACTAACATATAAACACCAAATGGGGGAGACAGTGACCTAGTGCTATTATCCCTGGACTGTTAACCAGAGATCCAGATAACATTCTGGGGAATGGCAAATGGTGGAATTTGAATTCAATGAAAAAATATTTGAACTTATGAACCAAATGATGACCATAAAGCCTATTTTGATTATTGGTAAAAGCAGAATTAGTTCATGAATGTCTCCTAGGGAAAGAAACTGCCAACCCTACCTGGCTGAGATGTGACTCCACAGCCACAGTGATGGGTAATGAATGCTGGCCTAGCCAGAGATACCCACGTCCCCATGAATGAATAAAACGTGTTCCTGAGTCCCTCCAGTGTTTGCGCCATGAGCTGATGAAGAGATTTCCTTTCCTTCTCCATAATGTCTGAAACTGACGTAATCTCAGACACTTGTAACAAATCTCCCCCTCTGTCTCAATGTTTATGTCAGTCCACGCTGTGTTTTTCTTTCACAGCCAAGAGAGTCACCATCACAGGAAGTGCCCTCACAGTTCACTGGCGGTGACCAGCAAGCTCAGAGTCAGTCCCCTGAATTGAGGAGATTCCAGATCTCCTGGGTTATATTTTTCTTTTTTTTATCTTTCTTCTCCCCTGCGATAGTGCTTATTTTTTCTCA
>NW_025140006.1:0-1231 GCF_004010195.1 Chiloscyllium plagiosum | reverse complement strand
GCTTCTACACTTTATATGGCGAGAGAACCTCTTTGGATTTTCTTTCAACTTTTCTGAGAGGCCCATGTCATGCCCTTTTTTGGGCTTCTGATTCCGCACTTAAGGGTGCTTCTACACTTTGTGTAGTCATCTAAGGATTGACTGACGGCTGATATCTTAAACCCAATGTATGCCTTCTTTATTGTCCTTACCAGTGCCTCAATATCCCTCGCCATCCAAGGATCAGGTTCCCTCTCAACCACCGTCTATCTAATGAAAATAATCCTAATTTGTTCAATCCCTCTTCATGGCTGGCATCTTCCATACCAGGCAACATCCTGGTGAACCTCCTCTGCACTCTCTCCAAAGCATCCACATAATTTTGCTAGTGTGGCGACCAGACTGCATGCAGTATTCCAAATGTGGCTGAACTGAAGTCTTATACAACTGTAACATGGCCTGCAAACTCTTATATTCAATATCCGGTCCAATGAAGGAAACCATGCTGTCCACCTTATTGAACACTCTACTGGTCTGCCTTGCCAGCTTCAGGGAACAATGGACCTGAACACCAAGATGGCTCTGTGCATCAATTTCCCCCAATACTTTTCTATTTACTGTATAGTTCGTTCCTGGATTGGATCATCCAAAATGCGTCGCCTCACATTTGTCCAGATTGAACTCCATCTGTCATGTCTCTGCCTATCTCCCCAATCTATCTATATTCTGCTGTATTCTCGGACAGTCCCCTTCACTGTCTGCTACTTCACCAATCTTAGTGTCACCTGCAAATTTGCTAATGAAACAAGCTGCATCTTCCTCCAAATCATTTATGTATACCACAAAAAACAATGGTCCCAGCAAGGGCTACCACTGGTCACAGATCTCCATTTTGAGAAGCTCCCTTGCATTATTACTCCTGTTGCCTAACCAGTTCTCTATCCATCTAGCTAGAACACCCACGCAACTTCACCTCCTTCATCAGCTCACCATGGGGAAATGTATCAAACGCCTTACTAAAGTCCATCTGTATAACATCTATATCCCTTCCCTCATCCATTAACTTTGTCACCTCTTCAAGCAATTCTATTAAGTTTGTAAGCCATTACCTTATATGCACAAAACCATGCTACCTAGCACTGAGAAGTTTTTAGATTAGGTTAGATTACTTACAGTGTGGAAACAGGTCCTTCGGCCCAACAAGTCCACACCACCCCAACGAAGCGCAACCCATACCCCTACATTTATCCCT
>NW_025140005.1:0-1231 GCF_004010195.1 Chiloscyllium plagiosum | reverse complement strand
CACCCCCTCTCTGGTCTATCACGCTCACCTTAAGCTCCTTCCACCTATCGCATTCCCAACGCCCCTCCCCAAGTCCCTCCTCCCTACCTTTTATCTTAGTCTGCTTGACACACCCTCCTCATTCCTGAAGAAGGGCTTCTGCCTGCTCCTTGGATGCTGCCTGACCTGCTGCGCTTTTCCAGCAACACATTTTTCAGCTCTGATCTCCAGCATCTGCAGTCCTCACTTCCTCTGTGTCATAGGTTCTGTCCAGTGTGAGTGAGCTGGATCCATGAAGAAAAGGACAGAACTCCCAAGGAATCTCCTCATTCTACGAATTGAATCTGAGCTAACTTGTAAACTACCTTGTCTAGTGAACGCATTCATAAAGGATGGCTTCGATTCGGAACACCAGCCTTCATTCAATTATTTCAGTGGTGTTGTGGGAAACAACTTGATGGACATTTACTCGCACCAGTCGTTTATAAGTTGGGGTAAGAATTTCTGGAATTATGCCTTGGGAAATTTGACTCTTTCGGTGCTGCCATTGAAGACTGGGCCTACTATATGGAAAGAGTGTGTTATTCTTTTAAGAGCAAATGACATCGGGCCAGATGGAAAGCCATGACTAATTCTTCTTATAGGGTGTCCACTCACAATATTTTCGGCTATTAGGAGCCTGACTTTCTTGGATGCAAGGATTTTTGTCGAGTTTGAGATGACAGGCGTAGATATGGAAATTTGGTTTAATCCTGAGTGAGATGTGGAGAGACTGTTTGGTACGTGAGATCAATGGTGTGACAATGCAATAGCGCCTACTAACTGGAACCTAAATGACGTTCAAACAGGCACTGCAACTGGCATTGTCTGAGAAAATGGACCAAATGGATTACGCGATGTCAAGAAAACTCCATTGCAAGTGCATACCATCACATTGCCAACAGTTACTAGAACTTGAGAGCAGGCAATCTTATACAGGATATATCCTGATCATAAGGAACCTAGTTCAGACAACAGAAAATCCCTAAAATAAAGCCGAGATGGAACAAATGGCTAAAACGTACTTCAGAGACTGGTCAGGATAGTATTATATTGTCACTGATATGCAGATTCGAGAGAGTGCATCAAGGCCTGACTTCAGTATGAAAACTCATCGACCGGTATCCAAAAGAGTGTACAGCCTGGAAACCTGCATATTTGGAACAATTCAATTGTTTACCAACACCCAGATCAGAATCGATCCAAGGAAATA
>NW_025140004.1:0-1231 GCF_004010195.1 Chiloscyllium plagiosum | reverse complement strand
TAACCAGGTCATGGTGATAGATAACCAGGTCACGGAGATAGATAACCAGGACACGGTGATATATAATCAGGTCACGGTAATAGACAACCAGGTCACAGTGATATAAAATCAGGTCACAGTGATATATAACCAGGTCACAGTGATAGATAACCATGTCATGGAGATAGATAACCAAGTCACGGTGATAGATAACCAGGTCACGGTGATAGATAACCAGGCCAGAGTGATAGAAAACCAGGTCTCGGTGATAGATAATCAGGTCACAGTGATAGATAACGAGGTCACAGTGATATATAACCAGGTCACGGTGATAGATAACCAGGTCACAGAGATAGATAACCAGGTCACAGTGATATGTAACCAGGTCACGGTGATATATAACCAGGTCACAGTGATACAAAACCGGGTCACAGTGATAGATAACCAGGTCACAGTGATACAAAACCAGGTCACGGTGATATATAACCAGGTCATGGTGATAAAAAACCAAGTCACGGTGATAGATAACAAGGTCACGGTGATATATAACCAGGTCACGGTGATATAAAACCAGGTCACAGTGATATAAAACCAGGTCACGGTGATAGATAACCAATTAACGGTGATATATAACCAGGTCATGGTGATATAAAACCAGGTCACAGTGATAAATAACCAGGTCACAGTGATACAAAACAAGGTCACGGTGATATAAAACCAGGTCACAGTGATACAAAACCAGGTCACGGTGATATATAACCAGGTCATGGTGATAGAAAACCAGGTCACAGTGATACAAAACTAGGTCACGGTGATATATAACCAGGTCATGGTAATAGATAAACAGGTCACGGTGATATATAACCAGGCCAGGGTTATATACAACCAGGTCATGGTGATATATAACCAGTTCACAGTGATACGAAACAGGTCACGGTGATATATAACCAGGTCACCGAGATAGATAACCAGGACACGGTGATAGATAACCAGGTCACGGTGATAGACAACCAGGTCACAGTGATATAAAATCAGGTCACAGTGATATATAACCAGGTCACGGTGATAGATATCCAGGTTACGGTGATAGATAACCAGGTCACAGAGATAGATAACCAGGTCACAATGATAGATAACCAGGTCACGGTGATATATAACCAGGTCACGGTGATAGATAACAACAATGACTGCAGATGCTGGAAACCAGATTCTGGATTATAGTGGTGCTGGAAGAGCACAACAGTTCAGGCAG
>NW_025140003.1:0-1231 GCF_004010195.1 Chiloscyllium plagiosum | reverse complement strand
AGCTGCTTGGCTCCTCCAGGAGTTTCCTTTACTCTTTTCACTAATGCCACTGGCTAAGCTTCTTTCACGACATACTGCCTTTCTTTAAAGACCAGCATTGTGACTTTACGTGTCACACGTCACCACAGTAGAGATATATATATATATATATATATATAAGGCCTTTCACTTCTTTCCACCTTCTATGAAACAAAAACAAATTTAAATTCCGCCAATCTGTTAAAATTATGCGCCAGATATCAAAATCCATTCAAATTTGAAAATATTAATTTGACAACATCAAACAAATGAAATGATCCGAAGGTATAGGTCTAAAACCAAATTCCTAGAAAGACAGACAGAAATGTGCTATTTCAAGCGCATTTATACTTTACAAGATCTGTGTTCTAACCACTGAGTTACAGAGCCAGTATATTACCATGTGAGAGAGAAGGTCTCATGCATGAGAAACTGTCAGATAATAGATGAATTGTCAGCCTGTATAACATAAAGCAAGTCAATGTAACAAAACACAAATGGAAGAAGGGATCATGTCCGATAAGCTGGGAGGACGTAATGCTAAGTCACACCGTGCTCAGAGTACTTTAGAAATATGATTTACTTTTGTCCATTGTAATCTAATACTGTAGATTGGAAGGTGGAAGATCCATTTAAGAGAAAGGAGTTGCAAATAGTTTTGAGTTAATATTCTCTGTTGGAGTTAAAGGATGCAGTTGTTAATTTTTACTTTAAATAGTGACATTTGGGACAGTTATTTGACTCCCGAATTTTAATACATTACAGCTCGGGATGAATGTTTTCTGTGTTGCTGTTTTAATTTAGGGGAGGGCTTCACATGTGCCGTAACAGTTTAGTGGCGTTTGTCCACGATTTGAACAGGGTTAGACAAATACAGTCGGAGATTTGGACAGTTGTGAGTAGATGTGGTGCACGAAAACACCCAGTACTTTTAAACACTTGCAGGTTAGTGTCCTCGAACTTAAAATAAAATGTAAGTGAAGACATTTGTTTCAAATCGGAGACTTGTGATTGGCTAAATTAAAAATGAGACAAATGGCTCTTAAAATTGCAAAAGAAGTCCTGGGATTTGAAGATGATTTTCAAATTTGGCAAAGAAGTTTAAAAGGAATAAAAAAAAACACACTTCAAGAATTAGCAAATAAGTTAGATTTGGATTTAACCAGGTATACAAATAAATCCGAAGTTGTAAGGGAGTTACTCAAACACTTAT
>NW_025140002.1:0-1231 GCF_004010195.1 Chiloscyllium plagiosum | reverse complement strand
CCGCATATGTTAACCGGCAAAATTGTTCTCCACAATCCTCAAGGATGCACCATAAGACAAAAGTGCAGAAATTTGACCATTCGACCCATCAAGTCTGCTGCTACATTCAATCATGGCCAAAATAAAATCAACCCCTTTTTCCCGCTTTATCCTTGAAATATGCGGCAATCAAGAACGTATCGATCTCTTGCAATCTTCTCTCATAATACTTGCCAGCTTACACTCTTATTTAACCCTCGCCCTCCTTACTTCTTTTTAACTGTCATCTGTTGGTCGTTGCGGGCTTCCCAAACCTCTGGATTGCCAGTGTCCTTCACCATATTGCATGGCTCCCTTTTTCTTTTATGCTGCCCCTGACTTCCCTTGATAGCCATGGTTGCCTCGTCCTCCTTTTACCAGGCTTCTTTATTCTATGGATGAAGTTTTTGCTGTGTCTCCCGAATTTCTACCAGAAACTTGTTCCATTGCCTTGCATGTTAAGTTTCTCTCCCAGCCAATTCTATCCAGTTCCCCCACATGGCTTTATTCAAAAATAAGAGCCATGAAGTGTCTTGTTGGATGAACACAGCAGGTCAGGCAGCATCTGAGGAGCAGGACCGTCGACATTTCGGGCATAAGCCCTTCATGAGGAATACTTTCTCCACGTCTTTATTCAACTATAGTATCACTACATCTCATTCCAGCTTCTCCTTCTCAAATTGCAGGGTAAATTCTATCATATTATTATAATGTCTCCGAAGGGTTCCTTCACCTTCACCTCCCTTATCAAGTCTTATCATTGCACTTCCATAAATCCAGAATTGTCTCTTCCCTGGTAGGCTCCACCACAAGCTGCTCCAAAAAGCCATCTCGTAGACATTCCACAAGTTCATTTTCTTCTTATCCCGACCAAGCTGATTTTCTCAGTCCACTGTCATATTGAAATCCCCCACGATGACGGTAACCTTGCTTTTCTTTTATACCTTTTCTATCTCCAAATCTTTCTTGTGCTGCAAATCCTGACTAATGTTTGGATGCCTATATTATAACCGTGTTTTTTTAAGTTAGAGGTTTCTCACCTCTACCCTCACCGATTCTACATCCTCTCACCCTACATCCTTTCTTGCTATTATTTTTGTTTCTTACTAATAAGGTGCGCCACTCCCCGTTGCCCACCTGCCTGTGTTTTCCATGGGATGTTGATCCTTTGAGGTTTAGCTTTCATGCTCAGATCTTCAACCAACTGAGCCGT
>NW_025140001.1:809-1231 GCF_004010195.1 Chiloscyllium plagiosum | reverse complement strand
ACCTGTCGACAATGACAGAAATATCAAACCAAAAGTTCTGCAATCTTCTCGCTGGCTTCCCAGAAAATACGAGATTAAACCCCATCCTGTTCAGGGTTGTTATCTATTTTCAAATCTTCCAAAATTGCTCAAACCTCCTCTTTGAAAATGCACTTCCATCTAATCTAACAGCCTGCAACTCCATATTCTTTCTAAAATTGCCATTTTCCAATGTGAATACTGACGAAATATATTCATCAAGCGCTTCTCCTACGTCCTCAGATTCCACGCACAACTTCCCGCTGTTGTATTTGATTGGCCATAATCTTATTCTACTCATTCTTTTATTCCTGGTACATAAATATCTATCTGTCTGTCTGTCTGTCTGTCTGTCTGTCTGTCTATCTATCTATCTATCTATCTATCTATCTATCTATCTATCT
>NW_025140001.1:0-786 GCF_004010195.1 Chiloscyllium plagiosum | reverse complement strand
CTATCTATCTATCTATCTATCTATCTATCTATCTATCTATCTATCTATCTATCTATCTATCTATCTATCTATCTATCTATCTATCGGTCTGTCGATCTCTCTCAATCGCTCTCTCTCTCTCTCTCTATATATATATATATATATATATATATATGTATGTATATATACACCTTGATCCTATCCGGCAACAACCCACACGTCCTCTCCTGTCTCTTCTTAGCCCTGTAATTAGACCTTTTCTGGTTAACTTATAACTCTCACCTCCCCTAACTGATCATTTTCACCTCATCCTCATATAAACCTTCTTTCTGTTGAAAAGAGTTTCAACCTCTTTACTAAACCACGGCTGCCTGTCTCGACAATTTCCTCCCTGTCTGATAGGTATAAACTTATCAATGACCTGTAATACCGATTCCTGAATAAGCTCGATATTTCAAGCGTGTCCGTCACTGTAGTTTCCTTCACCATCCAATGCGTCCAAAATCTTGCCTAATCGCATCGCAGTTGCTTTTGCCCAATTTAAGTCTCTTTCTCTGCGGTACAGCGTTATCGCTGCCCATTGCTATTGTCAACATAACTAAATTATGTCACTATCGCCATAGTGCTTACCTATCTCAAAATCTAACAGCTGACCAGGTCATTCCCCAGGAGCATAACCAATATGATATTGCCCCTTTTTTGGCCCTGTCTACATATTGTGACAAAAAAAAACATTCTGCATACCTTGAACAAAAACTGATCCATCTAAACTAGTTGAACTATAAATTCCCAGTCAATATTGAGGAT
>NW_025140000.1:0-1231 GCF_004010195.1 Chiloscyllium plagiosum | reverse complement strand
GTTAAAAGCAATGTACTGTGTGGGATTTCATTACTTTGGGGATTGAGTTTAAAGCTGTGAGGTTATGCTGCAGCTCTATAGAGCCCTAGTTCGACCCCACTTGGAATATTGTGTTCAGTTTTGGTCCCTTCATTGCAGGAAGGATGTGGAAGCTTTAGCGAGGGTAAAGAGGAGATTTACCACGGTGCTGCCTGTACTGGAGAGCATGTCTTATGACGAAAGTTTGAGGGAGCTAAGGCTTTTCTCATTGGAGTGAAGAAGGGTGAGGGGTGACTTGGCAGAGGTGAACAAGGTGTGAGAGTCATAGATAGAGTGACTAGAGAGAGATATTTTTACCCTCATATAAATAGTTAGTTCAAGGGGGTATAAGTTTCGGGTGATTAGAGGATGGTTAAGGGGAGATTTCAGAGGTAGGTTCATTACATACAGAGTGGTGGCTGAGTGGAATGCATTGCCAGCGGTGGTGGTAAAATTAGATGTATTCGGGACATTTAATATACTTCTGGATAGGCACATGGATGATAATAAAATGAAGTGTATGGAAGTTAGAGTCATAGAGATGTACAACATGGAAACAGACACTTCAGTCCAACCTGTCCATGTCGACCAGACATCCTAACCCAATCTAGTCCCACCTGCCAGCACCCATTCCATATTACTCCAAACTCCTACTATTCTTATACCCATCCAAATACCTCTTAAATGTTGCAATTGTTCCAGTCTCCACTACATCCTCTGGCAGCTCATTCCATACATGTACCGCCCTCTGCATGAAAAGGTTGCCACTTAGGTCTCTTTTATATCTTTCCCCTTTCATCCATAACCTATGCCCTCTAGTACTGGACACCCCAACCCCAGGGAAAAGACTTTGTCCACCTTTTGTTCGCCCTGTAACCACGTCACACTGGTGTCTAAATGTCTTTTATCTCTGTGTCACAAATCAATCTACCTTATTGAACAGAGTTAAAAATCAACACAACACCAGGTTATAGTCCAACAGGTTTAATTGGAAGCACACTAGCTTTCGGAACGATGCTCCTTCAGCAGGTGATAGTGAGGGCTCGATCGTAAGACAGAAGTTAGAGCAAAAATTTACAGTGTGATGTAACTGACATTATACATTGAAAAATTGATTGTTAAGCCTTTCATCGGTTAGAATACAGTGATAGTTTCACTACTTTCAGTGTAAATCAAAAAACTTTTTTTAAAGTTGCATTCTCAGGTTAGCTGT
>NW_025139999.1:0-1231 GCF_004010195.1 Chiloscyllium plagiosum | reverse complement strand
ATCAAAGGCTTTACCGAAGACTATGTGCACCACATCAACTGCCCTACTCTCACCTATATCTTGGTCACCTTCTCAAGAACCTCAATGAGGTTTGAGAGGCACGACCTTCCATTGACGAAACCATGTTGACAATTTGCAGTCAAATTGATGCTTGCTGGATGATTATAAATCCTCTCCCTTATAATCCTTTCCAAAACTTTTCCAATACAGACATAAGGCTCACTGGTCTATAATTACCTGAGGCATCTGTTCTGCCCTTCTTGAACAAGGGCACTACACTTGCAATCCTCCAGTCCTCTGGTACTAAAAGCCAAAATCTCCAACAAATCCTCCCTAGCGCGCCAGAGAATGCTCGAATAAATCCTATCCGGCCTAGGGGACGTTTTCACTTTCACTCCTTCTAAACTTGATAACATTTCTTCCTTACTAACCACGATCTTTTCCAGTCAAGTATCTCATATCTCATTCATCTTCTCTATGATATTCTACTTTCCCTGAGTGAAAACCAATGAGAAATGTTCGTTTAGGACCTCTCCGATCTCCACAGAATCCACACTCAACTTTTCACTTCTGTCTTTGACTGGCTCTATTCCCACCCTAGTCATCCTTTTATTCCTAACGTACCTATACAAAGCTTTCGGATTCTACGTTAATTGACCTGCCAACGACTACTCATGTTCTCTTTTTGCTCTTCTTAACTCTCTCTTTAAATCCTTCATAGCTGATCTGAAATTCTCCATCGTCTCATTGTTACATAAGCCTCCTTCTTCCGCTTAACAAGAAATGTGATTTCTATAGTAGACCATTATTCCCTTACATTATCGCTTCCTCTCTGCCTGATAGGAGCATGCTATTCAAGGGCACGCAATATCTGTTGTCTAAACCAACTCCACATTTCAATTAGCCCCATACCCTGCATTTTGCTACCCCATTCTATGCATCCTAAATCCTGCCTAATCACATTACAATCGCCCTTCTCCCATTGATAACTCTTGCCCTATCGCATATACCTAGCACTTTCAGTCACTAAACTAAACGTGTTCATGGAGGTTATATACATAAGAAAAGGTAGAGATACTAGAGAATGGCAGAATTATGGGGCGGTGTGAAGAAGCTGGAGGACTTTACAGAGATCAGGAGAGTCTCGTGGTTGCATCAGGTTTATAAAGGGCGGGAGCGGGCAGTGGCTGGCCGAGGCTACAGAAACAGGGTATATGTGAGAGCAGCTTAG
>NW_025139998.1:0-1231 GCF_004010195.1 Chiloscyllium plagiosum | reverse complement strand
TCGCCGTGGTTCAAGTGCAAACCATCAGACTTGTATAGGCCCTACCTTACCAAGAAATGGTCCCAGTGATCCAGAAACCTAAATCCTCTACCCTCTCCCCCCACCCCCACGCTCCCAGCATATTCATCTGTTCCATCCACCTATTCCTATAAATGCCAGCACACAATATTGGGAGTAATTCAGAAATTAGAGCCTTTGAGGTCCTGCTTTTTGATCTGCTGCATAACTCCCTACATTCTTGTCACAGGACCACTTCCCTCCAACTGCCTATGTCATTGGTACCAATGTGAACCATCTCTGACTGTTCACCCTCCCCCCTCTCAGAATGCTCTGTAGCGGTTCAGTGACATCCTTGACCCTGGCCCCAGGAAGACAAGTCACCATCCTGCAATGACGTCTGTGGCTACAGAAATACCTGTCAGCACCCCCCATGACTGAGATTCCTACCACTATTGTTCTCTCGCTCTTTCTGATCCCCACCTTGTGCAGCTGAGCTCTGCTGCACTCACCAGAGGAGCTGTCACTCTCTCTGTTTTCCAACACAGAAAATCGCTTCCTGAGTGAGATGCACCATGGGGCTTTCCTGAATCTTTGACTACCACTGACTGGTGATCAGTGTCAGTCAGAAACACTTCAGCTGCCAGGTGACCACACCCAAGCTCTAAAGCCCCATTCTGAAGCTGATCAAACCAGTACTACATCCTGCAGACGTGGTCAGGGAAGGTGAGTGTAGACCCCGAGCCTTGCCCTCTCTCCATCCGCTGCCCTGGAGAGAGATGACCCCAATGGTCCAGCAGTCGCTACTCCCAGAATGGGAGTGCATTTCTGTGTCACGTGCTGGTACAACAACACTGCTGCAGTTTATATAAAGTGAAATAAAATCTTTATTTACAAGAACATTAATTATTTACAATATATGCAAATATAACTGAGAGAAATGTCTATTGATTTCATGAACTGGACACTCGGTATAAGATCTACTAGAATTATGAAAAGTTTTTGGATCAGTTTCTAAGAAAAGGTATGTATCTGGAGGAGATCAATTCTTCCAATAATGTCCACGATCCGGAGAAGATCAATGCTGAGACAATGTTGAGGTTCCAGAGAGAGCATTGAGAGTCATAGAGATGAACAGCATAGAAACAGACCCTTCCGTCCAAGCCGACCAGATATCCCAACCCAATCTAGTCCTACCTGACAGCACCCGGCCCATATCCCTCCAAACCATTCC
>NW_025139997.1:0-1231 GCF_004010195.1 Chiloscyllium plagiosum | reverse complement strand
TATTACTCTAATGTGAATGAGACTGATTGATTGGTTTTTTTAATTTAATATTACATAGAGTGACTGTTTGTACCTCTAATGATAATGAGGCTGAGGGTATATTATTTTACTATTACACACAGTGACTGTTTATTACTCTACTGATAATGAGGATGTGGGTATATTACTCTAATATTACACAGACTGTTTGTTACTCTACTGATAATGAGGATGTGGGTATATTACTCAAATATTACACAGAGTGGGTGTTTATTACTCTAATGATAATGCGTACGTGGGTATATTACTCAAACAGTCACTCTGTGTAATATTAGAGTAATATACCCACGTACGCATTATCATTAGAGTAATAAACAGTCACACTGTGTAATATTAATTACTCTAATGATAATGAGGCTGAGGGTATATTATTTTACTATTACACACAGTGACTGTTTATTACTCTACTGATAATGAGGAAGTGGGTATATTACTCTAATATTACACAGAGTGACTGTTTATTTCTCTAATGATAATGAGAATGTGGGTATATTACTCTAATATTACACAGTGACTGTTTATGACTCTAATGATAATGAGACTGAGGGTATATTACTCTAATATTACACAGAGTGACTGTTTATTTCTCTAATGATAATGAGGCTGAGGGTATAATACTCTAATATTACACAGAGTGACTGTTTATTACTCTAATGTTAATGAGACTGAGGGTATATTTCTCTAATAATACACAGAGTGACTGTTTATTACTCTAATGATAATGAGGATGAGGGTACATTACTCTAATATTACTGAGACTGACTGTTTATTTCTCTCATGATAATGAAGCTGAGGTTATATTACTCTAATATTACAGTGACTGTTTATTACTCTAAAGATAATGAGGCTGAGGGTATATGACTCTAATATTACACAGTGACTGTTTATTACTCTAATGATAATGAGGATGTAGGTACATTAGTCTAATATTACACAGAGTGACTGTTTATTCCTCTAATGATAATGAGGCTGAGGGTATATTATTCTAATATTACACAGAGAGATTGTTTATTCCTCTAATGATAATGAGGCTGAGGGTATATTATTCTAATATTACACAGAGTGACTGTTTATCACTCTAATGATAATGAGAATGAGGGTACGTTACTCTAATATTACACACAGCGACTGTTTATTACTCTTATGATAATGAGGATGTGGGTATATTACTCTAATATTACACAGAGTGGCT
>NW_025139996.1:0-1231 GCF_004010195.1 Chiloscyllium plagiosum | reverse complement strand
CCTTCAAGACTATAATGTTGGAACACCAGGAGGACGTTCAGCCCATTGAGACTATAATGTTGGAACAATAGGCAGGCATTCAACCCATCAAGACCATACCTTAGGAACCCCAGGAGGACATTCAGCCCATCCAGACCATAATGTAGGAACACCAGGAGGACATTCAGCCCATCGAGACTATAATATAGGAACACCAGGCAGACATTCAGCCCATTGAGACTATAATGTAGGAACTCCAGGATGGCATTCAGCCCATCGAGACGATAATGTAGGAACACCAGGAGGACGTTCAGCTCATCAATACTATCATTTAGGAACACCAGGAGGGCATTCAGCCCATCGAGACTATTATTTAGGAACACCATGAGGACATTTAGCCCATCGATACTATAATTTAGGAACACCAGGAGGGCATTCAGCCCATCGAGACTATTATTTAGGAACACCATGAGGACATTCAGCCCATCGATACGATAATTTAGGAACACCAGGAGGGCATTCCGCCCATCGATACTATAATTTAGGAACACCAGGAGGACATTCAGCACATCGAGACTGCAATGTAGGAACACCAGGAGGGCATTCATCCCATCGATATGATAATTTAGGAACACCACGAGGACATTCAGACCATCGAGTGGGTAAACCAGGAACGGAATGAGTCCATGAAGACACTCATGTCCTTCACACCACAACTGGAGCAGATCTATTTCAGCTTTGTGTTTGTTACACAGGAATTAAAAGAGAATGTAGAGGTTATAGAAAGGAAATAATTTCGAATAATCAGCTTCACGAGGGTATGGAAAGGAATGGGCAAACTATTGGGATTGAAGACAAATTGTTAGAATCTGTTATTGCGGAATTCATAACAGGAGATTTTCAAAGTCAAACCATAATCCATCACAGTCAACATGATTTTATGAAGGATAAGTCTTCTTTGAATAATTTGACAAACCTTCTTTTAATAAAAAATGACAAACAAGGTGGATAAAGGGAATGCTATAGATTTATTATATCTCGACTTCCATGTTGTATAATGTGTCACACAAAAGATTAATAAGCAAGACGAGAGCACATGGGGTTAGGAAAATTTTGTTCTCTAGGAGAGAGGATTGGCTAACCAATAAAAACCATGATATGGAGCTGGAAGAAGCCATTCCTTCTCTATGTGCTGCGAATGATGTGGAATTTGAAAGTTTCTTGCATCTCTATGTCAGCATCAATAAAGCCA
>NW_025139995.1:0-1231 GCF_004010195.1 Chiloscyllium plagiosum | reverse complement strand
GATAAGGACATGAATAAGAAATGTTTGGAGGGATCTGGGCCAAACCCAAGCAGGTGGAACTAGTTTAGTGTGGGATTATGGTCAGCATGGACTGGTTGGACCGAACAGTCTGTTCCCGTGCTGTGTGACTCTATGACTCTACAATAATAGCGTCAATAGGAATGGGAATATTATTGGAAAATTCCATTGAAGTGGATGATCTGCCATTACCGAGAAGGGTGAAGCTGACTAAAGGGGCTGCTTCAAAGACCCTTTGTTCAAATGAAGTGAAAGTGTTCTGTGAAAAATGTGAACCATGCTGCAGATGAGAATTTCAGAACCCAGGAGCCAGCTCTGTGTGAACTGGAGTAATGTGAATGTGGAGGACTGGCTGTGTTCTCAGGAGGTGGAGCTGCAGATTGTGAGATATGAACCACTCCACAACACCATTCATATTGACCAATGTCCCAGTATAACTGGATGGACCTGTTAATCTCAATCTTACCCAGACTGGAATGATGGTGACATAAAGAAACATCAATCACAATTTTCAGCAACAAAACTCACCTCACAAAGAACTGACCCGAAAAGAACGATCTTTGTTTAATTGTTTGATCTGTAGTGGGCGGACTGTTAACTTCAGGAACGATGGTCACACCTACATTGAATCTCTGTGGAAATGTTCTATTTACCAAGTATCCAGTGAGTACCCAAGGTGCAGAGATAGGAACTATTGTTTCTGTAGAAAGGGAAAAACTCTGTTATAACATTTTATTCAGTGATCATCTGTGGTGTCACTGACAGTGAGTCAGAGGTTACAGGTGAGGGGTCAGGGTGACATTGCTGAGTGGGGCAGACACTGATGTGACAGATTGAATAACAGCCTCACAGTGAGACACAGCGCTGGGGGAAGGGACTCCTGTGCTGGCTGTTTGGTTGATGTAACCAGCTCAATGCACTGACCTGCTCTCTTTCCAAACATCCACATCTTTTCTCTCATTATTTAGATGTTCATCATTGAACGCTGTGATTGAAGCTGCTTCCTGCACTATTCCAGGCAGTGAATTCCACATCATACAGGAACACACGTGGACACAACCATACAAACGGAGAGCAGGAGAAGGCCATTCAACCCCTCACACCTGAACCACTGATCCCACAGCATTTCTTTCTCTTTTATAAATTTGACAATTTTTAATTTGGTTTCTTTCTTGCGATCCTAATTGTTAATTGAGAAGCTTCAGGAACAATC
>NW_025139994.1:0-1231 GCF_004010195.1 Chiloscyllium plagiosum | reverse complement strand
CACTGACTGAGGATCAATCCCTGTCAATGACTGTGGCTCAATCCCTGTCACTGACTGAGGGTCAATCCCTGTCACTGACTGTGGGTCAATCCCTGTCACTGACTGTGAGTCAATCCCAGTCACTGACTGAGGCTCAACCCCTGTTACTGACTGAGGTTTAGACCCCGTCACTGACTGAGATTCAATTCCTGTCACTGACTGATATTCAATCCCTGTCGCTGACTGAGGGTCAATCGCTGTCGCTGACTGAGATTCATTCCTTGTCACTGACTGAGGGTCAATCCCATCACTGACTGAAATTGAATCCCTGTCACTGACTGAGATTGAATCCCTGTCACTGACTGATATTCAATCCCTGTCACAGACTGAAATTGAATCCCAGTCACTGACTGAGAGTCAAACCCTGTCACTGACTGAGATTCAATCCCTGTCACTGACTGAAGCTCAATCCCTGTCACTGATTGAGATTCAATCCCTGTCACTGGCTGAGATTTATCCCTCTCACAGACTGATGGTGAATCCGTGTCACTGACTGAGGATCAATCCCTGTCACTGACTGAGGGTCAATCCCTGTCACATCCTGAGGTTCAATCCCTGTCACTGACTGAGGATCAATCCCTGTCACTGACTGAGATTCATTCCCTGTCAATGACTGAGTTTCAGTCTCTGTCACTGACTGCGGTTCAATCCCTGTCACTGACTGAGGGTCAATCCCTGTTTCTGACTGAGATTCAATCCCTGTCACTGACTGAGGGTCAATCCCTGACACTGACTGAGATTCACTCCCTGTCAGTAACTGAGATTCAATCCCTGTCACTAACTAAGGTTCAATCCCTGTCACTGTCTGAGATTCAAACCATGTCACTGAATGAAGCTCAATCCCTGTCACTGTTTGAGGGTCAATCCCTGTCACTGACTGATTGTCAATCCCTGTCACTGAATGAGATTCAATCCCTGTCACTGACTGAGATTCAATCCCTGTCACTGACTAAATCTGAATCCCAGTCACTGATTTAGGTTCAATCCCTGTCACTGACTGAGCGTCAATCCCTGTCACTGACTGAATCTGAATCCCTGTCACTGATTTAGGTTCAATCCCTGTCACTGACTGAGATTCAATCCTTGTCATTGACTGAGTTTCAAGCCCTGTCACTTACTGAGATTCAGTGCCTATCACTGACTGCGGTTCAATACCAGCCACTGACTGAGATTCAATCCCTGTCACTGACTG
>NW_025139993.1:717-1231 GCF_004010195.1 Chiloscyllium plagiosum | reverse complement strand
GATGGCATCAGGGCCACGGCTTCTCTGTTGTGCTTGGGGGAAACGGAACTGCCAGTGGGTTTAAAGTGAGAATTGTGCTTCACTGAACATTGCTCTTTACTCGGTCGGTGGGACGTGGATGTTTCACACGAGTGTGGATTCCCCACACGAGGCGTCCCGGGCCTCTCCGGCTCATACCAGGGTCCTCCCCACATGGGGGGGTAAGGAACGGATATCGGGAACTCCACCACCCAGCTTGGCCCTTTCTGTCCTATTCCAGGCTGTTTCTCCTGGAATGGGAGCAAGGGAGGGAGTGAGGGAGGGAGTGGGTGCCCTTGCTGTTAGTCTGGTGCAGATGGGGTGGTGTCCAAAGTGGAGTCGGTCCACAGTGTTGTATCCATGCAGTGTTTTTTGTGTGGGAGTTAAAGTGGAGCGAGAGAGAGAGAGAAAGAGAGAGAGACTGCATGCAGTAGTGAGAGTGGTGGAGCATGAGCCTTGTGCGGGGGTAGGCGCTGTAACAGATATACAGTGGATT
>NW_025139993.1:0-680 GCF_004010195.1 Chiloscyllium plagiosum | reverse complement strand
TGATGCTTGTTCTTTATTGCTGGACATTTCTTCAGATTGCAGATACTGCACTGAGCTGGGTGGTGAGCTCAGACCATGCTCGCACCAATATCCTGTTCACCTATCATTCCTGGGAACATTGGCTCATGCTGCAAGATACAGTAGAAATTTCTTCATTTCAGCATTCTGGAACCATGCACACATCCTTCCATGACACTGTCTCTCAATCTCGCTCACTCTGTCTATTCCTCAAACCCCTCCCATTTGTTGATACTTTAACTGATTTCCCCGCCATCTCTCCTGGCAGTGATGCTCAAACCCACAGCACCCCCTTGTCGTGGCACAAGGGAGATATGGAGCTGTAATTGGATTCGACCTGCACATCCTGTCACTTCCAGCATGGGCTGCAAGTTTCCCCTCACTGGGCAGTGATCTCACAAATTGTTACTGAGCAATGTACTAGGGTGATGGACACAATTTCACACCCTGGTCACATAGCTTATCTGGGTTTATAGATCAATGCACTGCCATAATGTGCACAGTGTTCCTCTCTGGACTGATTTCAGGGTGGTGTTTAGCAGTACACTA
This sequence comes from Chiloscyllium plagiosum, assembly GCF_004010195.1. Taxonomy (NCBI): domain Eukaryota; kingdom Metazoa; phylum Chordata; class Chondrichthyes; order Orectolobiformes; family Hemiscylliidae; genus Chiloscyllium; species Chiloscyllium plagiosum. The sequence continues at coordinate 113 of NW_025139993.1, read as the reverse complement.
GCCTGGTCTGCGCAGTGCTCCATGCTGAACTGATATCTTCTCTGGATTTATTGTGTCTGGTCTGGTTCTGTGATGTAGAATGAGAATGTGATATAACTGATCCTTTCAGTTGA
>NW_025139992.1:0-1231 GCF_004010195.1 Chiloscyllium plagiosum | reverse complement strand
CTCAAGGGTTGACCAGCACGGTGGCTCAATGGTGAGCACTGCTACCTCACAGCACCAGGGACCCAGGTTCGATTCCAGCCTCGGGCGATTGTGTGGAGTTTTCACATTCTCCCCGTGTCTGCGTGGGTTTCCTCCGGGTGCTCCGGTTTCTTCCAACAGTCCAAAGATGTGCAGGTCAGGTGAAATGGCCATGCTAAAGTGCCTGTAGTGTTCGGTGCATTAATCAGTGGTAAACGTATGGGAATGGCTCCGGATGGGTTCCTCTTCGGAGGGTCGGTGTGGACTTTTTGGGACGAAGGGACTGTTTCCACACTGTGTTTCCACAGGATTAAAGACAGGATTCTTGGTAGTGTGGAGGAACAGAGGGATCTTGGTGTGCAGGTACATAGATCCCTTAAAATCGCTACCCAAGTAGAGAGGGTTGTTAAGAAAGCATATGGTGTTTTGGCTTTCATTAACAGGAGGATTGTGTTCAAGATCCGTGAGATCTTGATGCAGCTCTTTTAAACTTTGGTTAGAACGCACTAGGAATACTGTGTCCAGTTCTGGTCGCCCTATTATAGGAAAGATGTGGATGCTTTGGAGAGGGTTCAGAGGAGGTTTACCAGAATGCTGCCTGGAATGGAGGGATCACAGCTACAGAAGTTACCATTGTCGAGGAGGGTCTGCCTACTGAGGCAGTATGGGTGGAAATTCGGATCAGTAAGGGAGCAGTCACCTCATTAGGGGTTTCCACACTGGAGGGAATCTAAGGATCTATCCTTGGACCCTCCTTTTTCTCACCGACATACTGCCAGGAGGTAACATTGTCCAAAAGCACTGTGTTAGGTTTCACATGTAAGCAGACACTGCCCAAGTCCCTCTCCCCATCATCCCTCTCCATTACTCCACTGTTACTCAGATATCAAACTGCTTACCACGCTCCCACTACTCGATGGGCTGCAATTTTCTCCAATGAAACGTTGTAATGGTTAGAACCATTGCCTTCAGTTGCTATTACAAATTCCTTTCCCTTACTGCTGAGCCGCTCCATCCCACTGGGAAATATCTGAGGTAGAACTACATTCTTTACAATATTGCTGTTATATCTGACCCCAAGGTGACCTTCTGATCAGACATCCACACAATCACAAACGCCAGGAATTCCATTCTCTAAAATGTAGCTTGTCTCCCCCTCACCCCAGCTCCATTGTTACAAAAACCCCTTCCCCGTGTCGGTGTTACCTTAAAC
>NW_025139991.1:0-1231 GCF_004010195.1 Chiloscyllium plagiosum | reverse complement strand
CCATGTTCAAATTAAACAATGAAAGTGGAACTCCGTCCATATTCAAATTAAACAGTGAATGTGGAAAACAGTCCATGTTCAAACTAAACAGTGAATGTGGATTACAGTCCATGTTCAAATTAAATAATGAATGTGGAACTCAGTCCATGTTTAAATTAAACAGTGAATGTGGAACACAGTCTATGGTCAAATTAAACAATGAATGTGGAACTCAGTCCATGTTCAAATTTAACAATTAATGTGGAACTCAATCCATATTCAAATTAAACAATGAATGTGGAACTCAGTCCATTTTCAAATTAAACAGTGAATGTGGAAAACAGTCCATGTTCAAACTAAACAGTGAATGTGGACCACAGTCTATGTTCAAATTAAACAGTGAATGTGGAACTCAGTCTAGGTTCAAATCAAACAATGAATGTGGAACTCAGTCCATATTCAAACTAAACAGTGAATGTGGAACACAGACCATGTTCAAATTAAACAGTGAATGTGGAACATGGACCGTGTTCAAATTAAACAGAGAATGTGGAACACAGTCCATGTTCAAATTAAACAGTGAATGTGGAACACTGTAAATGTTCAAATTAAACAATGAATGTGGAACTCAGTCCATGTTCAAATTAAACATTGAATGTGGAACACAGTCCATGTTCAAAATAAACAATAAATGTGGAACTCAGTCCATGTTCAAATTAAACAGTGAATGTGGAACACAGTCTATGGTCAAATTAAACAGTGAATGTGGAACACAGTCCATGTTCAAAATAAACAATGAATGTGGAACATAATCCATGTTCAAATTAAACAGTGAATGTGGAACTCAGTCCATGTTCAAATTAAGCAGTGAATGTGGAACACAGTCCATGTTCAAATTAAACAGTGAATGTGGAACTCAGTCCATCTTCAAATTAAACAGTGAATGTGGAACACAGTCCATGTTCAAATTAAACAATGAATGTGGAACTCAGTCCATGTTCAATAAACAATGAATGTGGAACTCAGTCCATGTTCAAATTAAACAATGAATGTGGAACTCATTCAATGTTCAAATTAAACAGTGAATGTGGAAACCAGTCCATGTTCAAACTAAAAAGTGAATGTGGAACAAAATCCATGTTCAAATTAAACAATGAATGTGGAACTCAGTCCATGTTCAAAATAAACAGTGAATGTGGAACTGAGTCCATGTTCAATGAACAATGAATGTGGAACTCAGTCCATGTTCAAA
>NW_025139990.1:0-1231 GCF_004010195.1 Chiloscyllium plagiosum | reverse complement strand
TACATTCCTCCATTCTGTACTCATATAAAAAAATTCCGATGGCAGGGATGGATAAGCTTAATTCCCAATTGAATTTTAATCTTCACTGGCCGTTGCCAAATAGACCACGTTCAGCGTGGTTTCGATATTAATGAAGATGCTTCCCACATTGTCCTCCTCAAAAAATCCCAGAACAGAGACAGCAACAGTTTAGAGACAGAGTTACAGATATATAGCGAACCTTCCTCTGCACCGTCCCCATCGAACAGTATCAGGAAACGGATAGGATGGGGTGAGATACAGTAAAAACTGTCTCCAGTGAAAGACTAAAGGATCTGACTTGGATAAATATTAGGTCCAGTTTCATAGATCAATGATTACTGTGGTTTTCACGATTACTATTTTATTTTTTAAAAATACGTAATTCACACACATAAAAAATTTGAATCCATACATAGTCACAAAAGCAATTCAATTCTGTATTGTGACATTTCAAGGAAGCAAGGGAAAGTGAGGACTGCAGATGCTGCAGATCAGATTGAAAGTGTGTGGTGATGGGAAAGCTGATCAAGTGGCGACCAGGGAGCAAGAGATCAACGTTTGGAACACAAGCTCTTCATCATGGATGAGGCTTTCAGGGAAGCAAACGAACTTTGGAGTTTGAATGCACCTAGGAAAGGGTATCACAGACACATGCAAATGTATATTTGGATGCATTGAGATACTACAGGAGTCTGACGACTGAACAGACCTCAATTTACTTCGGCAGAAAGAGCTCAGGCAGTGGCCTTTTCCACCTGTGCATAGTGGCAGCTATCCGATCTTTAGTGTGTTCAGCAGCACGTACTCCTGGACGTGAAAATGAGCCAGTCTGCAACACTCTGTGGAGTTCAACTCCTTGTTCTGGAAGATGAACAACTTTCGGGCAGAACAAAGACCGTCGGTCACCGAGTTGTTAGTCCTCCAGACGGAGCTGTTTCCGTGTGCCCATTGGAGAACACAGACCTGTCTCAAAGTGCTGCTCTGGACATACCGCAAGAAAGAAATAAACACTGCACCTTACTCCAGACTTCCTTTGCAGAGGCACTTGCCAGCAGGAGATGTGAGACAAAATCTACCCTCTTGCAATTATTTCGAGGGCAACGTGCGGTGGTGCAGACCGACCAGACCGATGCACATCAGGAATTTCACAGGTCGTGAGCTTCTCACCACCAGACACGCGATGACTTGGTGCTCCTCCAGCTGGACAGGT
>NW_025139989.1:0-1231 GCF_004010195.1 Chiloscyllium plagiosum | reverse complement strand
TGGTGAACCTTGACAGGACACTTGGTTAGACTTTAGCTGGTGTACCACATACAGTTCTGGACACCACACTTTAGGAGAGATATGAACACATCAGAGAGAGCAGAAGAGGTTTATGGGAATGGTTCTCGAGATGAGAAACCTCAGTTATCAAGATGGATTGATGAAATGAGGACTATTTTCCCTGCAGAGGAGAAAATAGAGGAAAGGCTTCATAGAGTTTTCAAAATCATGAAGGATCTTGAACAGATAGATAGGGAGGAACAATTTCTGCTTATAACTGGGTCAAGAACCAAAAGGCACAATTTTTGGGTAGTTTGCCAGAGAAGCAAATGTGAGGTGAGAAATATTTTTTTCCAAACAGTGAGCAGTTATGGTCAGGAATACACTGTCTAAAACTCTGGGTGCAGGGAGGTGCAATTAAGGCATTTAAGAGGATGATTACTTAAACAGAAATAACAAGCAGGCCTTCACAGTAAAAGGAGGAAATTGACACTAAGTTAATCACAGAATCTGCTTAAACAGCTGAAAGTGACATGATGGGCTGAATGGCCTCATCCTACACTGTAATAATTCCGGAATCTGTAATAACAACACAAGTCTCCTTAATTTACGGAATGGAAGTCAAAAGTCCAGTATCGTCCACTTTTTGTAATTTTGACAGAATCAGTGGCAAATCCACAGCAGTCACAGATTTCATAAAATGTGTTCAGGAGAACTTTATTTAGCCACTACACTGCAAGACCAATAAGGGAAGGGACAGTTCTGGACTTAGCTTTGGGAGCCGGAACTGGGCGGGTAAAAGAGGTATGACTGGATGAAAATACTGAAAGACCAGTCCTTTTAAGCTACAGCTTGATACAGGATATGCCAACTGGAAACAGCTACAGAAATTAACTGTTGAAGCAATGGAAGACAGTAAAAGAGAAAAATCAGGGCAAATATGGCACTTTAAAGAACAGTGGTAGGACTCCAAATCCAGAGCACCTCTCAGACTGAAAAGTAGTGTCACCATTGTTAACATATATCCAAAATAAAAATCAAAATACTGCGAATGCCAGAAATCTGAAACAAAGCCAGGATATTGGAGAAAGTCAGCAGATCAGGCAGCACGTCTGTCAAAAGGGAAATACAGAGAACCAGAACCATTCCCATAAACCTCTTCTGCTCTCTCTGATGTGTTCATATCTCTCCTAAAGTATGGTGTCCAGAACTGTATGTGGTACACCAGCTG
>NW_025139988.1:0-1231 GCF_004010195.1 Chiloscyllium plagiosum | reverse complement strand
TGACATCACCAACCCAAAGAATCCCAAACACATGAGAAAGCAGGAATCACCAGCAATTCTTCGTCCAAAGGTCACTGAAAATGTTATAGTATAGAGACAAAACGTCTGAAAACTTATATCCAGATACTTATACCCCGCAGGATTGTATAGACATCTTTTGGGTAAACCTCAATCTTCATCACTCCTGTGAAAAAAACCGCAGCCTATCTAGCATTTCCTTCTAACTGAATCCATGCATTCCTTGCACCACTCTGGTATATCTCTTCTGCATTCTCTCCAGCTGAATAATAGTTTTCCCATAACAGGGCAACCAGAACTGGACAGAGTAAATGAGAAGATGCCTCACCAATATCCTGTACGATCTCACCATGACGTTCCAACTCCTACACATAACGGTTTGAGCAATGAAGGTAAGCGCAGTAACAGCATCATTAATCACCCTATCTACATGAAACACAACTTCAAAAAACTAAGTCACAGAACCTTTAATCTATGTATTTTGCAGCACTCTTCAAGGCAGTAATTTTAATTGTACAAGTCCTGCATCCCTTGATTTTAACAAAGTAAAATACCTTACATTTATCCAACACTATCTGCCACTCCTCTGTCCATAAACCCAACTGATCAATGTATCATTTAAACTTAGGTAACCTTCTTTCCTCTCTGCGATGCCACCATGGAGAGTCATAGATGTTTACAGCACAGACAGAGGCCCTTTTATCGAAATTGGTTCATTTCGGTCAAAATACTTGTCCATATTAATCCGATTTCCCAGCTACTGCCCCATATCCTGCTAATCATTTTCTACCCATCCATTTCCCCAAATGCCTTTTAAATGTTGTTGATGTACACACATCAACACTTCCAGTGGCGTCTCATTCCATATACATACTGCCAGTGTTGGTGCTGACTGCTAAATGATTGTCCCTACCCTCGCTATTCTTTAACAAATCACTTACTGCATATAAATGACAACCAAAATAGCCAGCACTGATCGGTTTGGAGCACCGCTCGTCACAGGCTTCCAGATCATAAATAACCCCATCAGCACTATACCCTTTCTCTTGTTATTAAGTGAATTTTGTGTCCAATTAACAGAACTCATTCTGAACACGATGGGATTGAACTTTACACATTTGTCTACCATTCAGAAAGTTTTCAAAGGCTTTACTTAAGACTAGATGAGCAATGCCTATTCTTCTGGCATCATCAATCCTCTTGATTACTTGAT
>NW_025139987.1:0-1231 GCF_004010195.1 Chiloscyllium plagiosum | reverse complement strand
TTGCCACTTTCTGAACCTCAGGCTGTCTCTCTGAGCACAAGGCTACACAAACAGCAATATGACAATGAACAGGGGTCATCTGTTTTGATTTATATTGGGATTGAAGCACCTCTGCTTCAAAGCACCAGGTACAAGGTCAGAGGCCAGCCTTGGTCAACGGCTTGTGTGGAGTTTCCACATTCTCCCCAGGATAGTGTGGGTCCTCTGGTTTCCTCCCACAGTCAAAAGATGTGCAGGTTAGGTGGATCAGTCGTGCTACATTGCCCATGGTGTCCAGGAAGGTGCAGACTAGCTGGATCAGCCATGGGAAATGCAGTGTTACAGGGATGGAGTGCAGTGGGTGGGATGTTCTCCAAATGGTCGGTGGGATTTGATGGGCCAATGCTCTCCTTCCACACTGTTGGGATTTTATTCTATGATTGAGGACAAAGGCTACACAGCAGGGTGTCCCTGGAGAAGGAGCATGTGGTGTGTATCAATGCTCTCGATGCCTTTAGATAGAGGTGGGCACCGCAGGGGATCCGTACCTTATCTCTGTCGCTGCCCATTCCCTACAACTCTACCTTGATTTAATCCCTTCTCACGTTGTCACTTGTAATGGTTTGCTTTGCCTGTAAGGGGTCTTGTTTGGAAATATTCAATTGGTTACATGGGTGACTTACTGCTGGTAACAAAAAGCAAAATGGCGTAATGATGATGTTGATGGTGGGAAGGTTGCACAGCTGTGTGAGATAACATTTCTGGGTAGGAGAAATGGGGGTAAAAAGAACGCTTGACGGCTCACAGAACGAGAACTGAAAAGCAGTTAAATCAAACCAAAGGTTCAGACAGGGAGGGAATATTTCCCTGGATTTTGAGCAACTGGGAAGTGATGGTGTCCGGGAATAGACTGGATTTTGTTTTACAGGGTGTTTGAAAACTTGAAAACTTATATTCAGATCGTTTCGATTCTTTTACTTTTATTCTGGGATAAACTTGAACACAAGGTTTGCAAATTTACTTTTTTTAAAAATGTAAAAGACAAATATTAAATAAAATACATCAAACCTTCCCTCAATGAAAACTGATGTGGAGGTGCCATCTCCTGGAGAATCCCTGCCCTGAATACTTCTTCCTACTTGGGCTCCATGGCGATATACATACCTGGGAGATAGCAGGAAGCAGCTATTCGGCTTTTCAATCCTGTTCCACCAACCAGTGGGAAACAGCTGACCATCATCACCTGTTCCTG
>NW_025139986.1:0-1231 GCF_004010195.1 Chiloscyllium plagiosum | reverse complement strand
CAGGGGACTGAACGTCTGCAACACAAATTCCAGTTCCAGCAAGCTACAAATCTTCTCCCAAACTTTGAATTTCTCCTCTGTGTTTAACATGGATAAAGACACAAATACTTAGGAACTTGGCGAAGTTCGTGGTGATTTCTTAGGGACTGTCCACATCACAGTATAGGAAGTACTGGACATACTAGACTGCTTGAGGTTGGATAAATCTCACGTTCCTTGGCAGATATATCCAAGAACACTGTAAGGAGCTAGAGAAGCATTTGCGGGGGACCTGGCTGATGGTTTTGATCATCATTAACCAGAGTTGAGATCCTGGAAGGTTGGAGAATATCAAATATTCTGCCCTTACTTAAGAAGGACAGAAAAAAGAGTCTTCAAACTATGGAGCAGAAAGTTTAAGATCTGTGGTAGGTACATTACTTGAGAAATTATGAAAGACAAAATGTACATTAATTTGGAAATACAGGGTTTGATTAGGAATATTGAGAATGGCTATGTTCTTGAAAAATTTCTTAAAGTTATTTGATGATGTGACCAGGAAGGTTGTTCGGTCGGAGCGGTAGACGTCAAAAAGTGTGGATCTGAAAAAAAACACAGCAGGTCAGGCAGGAACAAGATAATCGATATTTCAGGCATAAGCCTTTCATCAGGAATATCCAAAACATCGGTTATCCTGTTCCTCGGATGTTGCCTGACCTGACAGTACCACACTCGTCGACTCTGATCTCAAGCATCTGCAGTGCTCACTTTCTGCTAGGTTGGTAGATTTAGTCAATATGGATTTCAGTTACACCAGGACAACATAAGGCTTTTCAACCCCGGGAGCCTGATATACAGTTACAGGAGGAGGCCAATCAGCCCACCGAACGTATACAATTGTACCGAGATTATATTATGCAGCACCGGTATCCTGTTATGCAGCGACAAGATCAGTGTATTCAGCTACTTCAGATCAGTAACACAGGAAATGGAAGAGAACACAAACTGACTGGACTCTGGGGAAAGCTGGAATATAACGAGGCTCTTTGGCTCCTCAAATCTGCCCTTCCTTTCAGTAAGGACAGGGCTGATCTGCTCTTGGCAGCAATTTCTCTTTCATGCCATAATCTTCGTAGCCCTCGACTCTCTCAAAATCAATTGACACCCTCCTCACCCTCTCCAAATCATTTCAGGGATGCAACTGTCTGGGATAGAGAGACCCCAACAATCACTATCCTCTGAGAGAAGCAAA
>NW_025139985.1:497-1231 GCF_004010195.1 Chiloscyllium plagiosum | reverse complement strand
AGGTGCTAGCTATGAAGAAAGGTTGAGTCGGTTCAGTTTATTTTCATTAATAAAAAGGTGATTGAGGGTCGACCTGATTGAGGTTTACAAAATCGTGAAGGATTTAGACAGGGTGGATAGAGACAAGCTTTTCCCCAGGGTGAAGGATTCAATAATGAGAGGTCAAACTTTCAAGGTGAAAGGTGGAAAGATTAAGGGGGATACACGCGGCAAGTACTTCAGACAGAGGGTGGTGGCCGTTTGGAACGCGTTGCCAGCAGAGGTGGTAGAGGCAGGCACGGTAGATTCATTTAAGATGCGTGTGGACAGATGTAGTAGATGGAGAGCAGAGGGATACAGATGCTTCGGAATTGACAGACAAGTTTAGACAGTACATTTGGATCGGCTCAGACTTGGAGGCCGAAGGGCCTGTTCCTGGGCTGTAAATTTCCTTTGTTCTTTTTTGTTAACTTATACATTCCTTTTCATGTTGTATTTATTAGAAGGTGAGAGTTTGGGAAGTGCTTTTGCGAAAAAGAACCGGAATGTCCTTGGTCAGACATCACGAACAGAATTCATGCAGTGCATCCATTCACCAGGACAGGAAATGAAATTTCAGGCTTCATTACAAAATGAAGCATGTGTAGGAGTTGTGGACAGTTGTTGAGGCAGTATTTCGGCTATTGTGGACAGACTTTCTGACCTTTATAAATCAATGGTCTCCTTGTCACAGAGGCAGTACAAAGCTGTTTTAT
>NW_025139985.1:0-489 GCF_004010195.1 Chiloscyllium plagiosum | reverse complement strand
TGAATCATGTGTAGCAGTTGTGGAGTGTTGTTGAGGCAGTATTTCGGCTGTTGTGGACAGACTTTGTGACCTTTATAAATCAATGGTCTCCTTGTCACAGAGGCTGTGCAAAGCTGTTTTATCAGAATAATCTCTGGGGTGATGGTAACATGAAGAGAGTGCGAAGAAATGGACTTCCATATGAAAAGAGTGTGTTTGTGGCTGTCCATATGATAGTGACCGGTGTGGTGCAATTCTCTGCGGCAGAAAACCATAGAGTTTTGGAGCAGAAAGATGTGAAGCTCCGGTCCTCGGAGTTGTTGTTGGAATTTTCAGCGGAGCTGGGAAGAAGGTTTCCAGCCTTTTCCTCCCACATTCTCAGCGCTGCTGAAGGTCATGTGAAACGCTGCGCTCCTGTGACTGTTATGAATTGAATTAGTTTCAATCAATAGTTTCCGCTTCCGATTGTTGGGGTTAGAGAACACAAGACCCAAGACCCATCAAGTGCAG
>NW_025139984.1:0-1231 GCF_004010195.1 Chiloscyllium plagiosum | reverse complement strand
GGTAGTGAGGGGGAACATAGAATGGTGTTGTTGGAGGAACACAGAATGAGGTCGTGAGGGTAACAGGGAATGGGACATTGAGGGAAACAGAGAATGGGGTAATGAGGGAAACACGGAATGGTGCTGTGAAGGGAACAGAGAATGGGGTAGTGCGAGGAACAGAGAATGGGGTAGTGAGAGAAACAGGGAATAGGACAGTGTGGGGAACAGAGAATGGTGCAGTGAGGGGAACAGAGAATAGGGTAGTAAAAGGGAACAGGGAATGGAGTAGTGAGGGGAACATAGAATGGTGCATTGAGAGAAACAGAGAATGGCGTAATGAGGGGAACACGGAATGAGATAATGGTAGGAACAGAGAATGGGACAGAGGTGGGAACAGGAAATGGGATAGTGAGGAAAACAAGGAATGGTGCTGGGACGGGAACAGGGAATGGGGTAGTGAGGGGAACTGGGAAAAGGACAGTGGGGGGAACAGAGAATGGGGTAGTGTAGGGAACAGAGAATGGGTTAGTGAGGGGAACAGAGAATGGGGTAATGAGGGAAAAGGGAATGGGGTAGTGAGAGGAACAGGGAATGGGGTAGTGAGGGTAACAGAGAATGGGGTAGTGAGAGGAACAAGGAATGGGACAGTGTGGGGAACAGGGAATGGGACAGTGTGGGAAAAGGGAACGGGATAGTAAGGGAAAAGAGCATGGGGCAGTGAGGGAGCATAGAATAGGTAGTGCGGGGAACAGGGAATGGGGTAGTGAGGATAATAGGGAATGTGGTTGTGAGGGGAACAGGGAATGGGGTAGAGAGGGTAACAGGGAATGGGGCAGTGAGGAGAACAGGGAATAGGACAGTGTGGAGAACAGGGAATGGGACAGTGTGGGAAAAGTGAATGGGATAGTATGGGAACAGAGCATGGGGCAGGGAGGGAGCAGAGAATAGGTAGTGAGGGAACAGGGAATGGAGTAGTGAGGGGAATAGGGAATGGCACAGTAAGGAGAACAGGGAATGGGACAGTGTGGAGAACAGGGAATGGGACAGTGTGGGAAAAGGGAATGGGATAGTAAGGGAAAAGAGCTTGGGGCAGTGAGGGTGCAGAGAATAGGTAGTGAGGGGAACAGGGAATAGGACAGAGAATAGGTAGTGAGGGGAACAGGGAATAGGATAGAGAGGGGAACAGGGAATGGGGTAGTGAAGGGAACAGGGAATAGGATAGAGAGGGGAACAGGGAATGGGGTAGTGA
>NW_025139983.1:0-1231 GCF_004010195.1 Chiloscyllium plagiosum | reverse complement strand
GTCAGGGCGACATGGTGGCTCAGTTGTTAGTACTATTGCCACACAGTGCCAGGGACCAGGGCTCGATTTCACCATCGGCCAACTATTGTGTGGAGTTTGTACATTCTCCTCGTGTCTGCATGGGTTTCCTGTCAGTGCTCTGGCTTCCTCCCACAATCCAACGAAATGCAGGTTAGTTAAATTGGACCAGCTGAATTGTCCATAGTGTGCATTGATGTGTCGGTTCGGTGCCTTGGTCAGGGATAAATGTAGAGCAGCAGGGTAGGGGAATGGGTCTGTGTGGGTTACTCTTTGGAGGGTCTGTGTGGACTTGTTGAGCTGAAGGACCTGCTTCCAGAAGTGCCAATCGTTACAGAATCTCAAAGGAATGAGACTGACCAGATCATTTGGCATCAGCCGAAGCACCGGAAGAGACAATGGCAGAAAAAACCGTGTTGACCATACAAAGTCTTAATTACTATCATCTGGGGGCTGGGGACAAAATTGGGAGAGCTGTCTCAAAGACTAGTCAAGTAACACTCTGTCACAGACTTAATTACAGAGTAGCACCATAAAGACAATGTCCCAGAAAACACCTTTACAACCCTTGAATAAGTTCTTCGCTACTGGCAGGACACAATCAGCAACAGTGGTGGCACAGTTGTATCCAGTCCGGAGGGAGTTGTCATGGAAGTCCTCAACAAAGATGGTGGATCCCATGAAGCCTCATGGATTCACGTGAAGAACAGACAATGTAACCTCCTGCTGATTACCATGTACTGTCTTTCCTCAGCTTATGAATGGTACTCCTGCATGTTGAGCAACAACTGGAGGAAGCACGGAAGATGGCAAGGGGTTAATTTATGTTCTGTGTGTGGGATTCTGATGTCAATCACCAAGAGTGGCTCGGCAGCAGCTCTGTTGATCGAGCTGATTCAGCCTTTACGGACAAATCTGCGAGACCGGGTCTGCAGTGCGAGGTGAGGAAGCCTCATGGATTCACGTTAAGAACAGACAATGTAACCTCCTGCTGATTACCATGTACTGTCTTTCCTCAGCTTATGAATGGTACTCCTGCATGTTGAGCAACAACTGGAGGAAGCACGGAAGATGGCAAGGGGTTAATTTATGTTCTGTGTGTGGGATTTTGATATCAATCACCAAGAGTGGCTCGGCAGCAGCTCTATTGATCGAGCTGATTCAGCCTTTACGGACAAAGCTGCGAGACCGGGTCTGCAGTGCGAGGTGAGGG
>NW_025139982.1:0-1231 GCF_004010195.1 Chiloscyllium plagiosum | reverse complement strand
CACCCCACAAACGTATGTGTGCGTGCGTGTGTGAGAGTGTGTGTCTGTGTGTAGCAGGGTCTCTGTTTGTAGATCGGGCAATGGGATCACCTGTACTGTGACATGAACCCAAGGACCCAGTTGAGGCCATTCCCATGGGTACCGAATTTAGCTATCAGACTCTGCGTGGGCACAATTAGCTGCTGCCTGCTCCGAAGACCGCTTTGGAGGATTGTCACCCGAAGGTCCGAGATCGAATGTCCTGGACCACCATGTTCTCCAACTGGGAAGGGACACACCTGTCTGTCGATTGATGTGCAGTGCCCATTCCATTGCTGTAGCCTCTGCTTGGCTTCACCAATGTACCATGCCTTAAAGCATCCTTGCCTGCAGCGTGTTTTTTTTCTCAGATTAGCACCAGTTTATAAATTATGGCACAGACGCAGCACACAGGGACTAACACCTTCAATATATTATCTGTACGGACACTAATTGGTAAAGTTCACCTGAGAATGTAACTGTTTAAAGAAAGTTTTTCGATTTACATAAGAAAGAAGTGAACCTAACATAGTCATTCTAACAGATGGAAGACTAAACAAGCAATCAAGGTATTTTACATTGTATCGTTTCAGTGACATTACACTGTAACCTTTTGCTTTAAATTCTGTATCTTACCACTGTGTACTCCACAGCCACCTGATGAAGGTCCAGCTCTCCAAAAGCTTTTGCTTCCATTAAACCTGTTGGACTATGACCTGGTGTTGTGTGATTTTTAACTTCGTATTAGAATGCGGATCTCACAATTAAAGTAGCGATGAAGAAGCATTTATTCTCTCAGACAGTATTGTATCAGTGGACATTCTTGTAGCAGAAGGCTGTTGAAGAAGTGTCATTGCTTGTAATGAGGTTGAGATCGGCAGATCTTCAAACAGCAAAGACATCAAATGTTATGGGGAAAGGGAAGGACGTGCAGTTCAAGGTTATCAGATCAGATATGAACCATTCAAGAGCGGAGCAGACTTGATGGCTTGAATGGTGTCTTTCTGTTCCTAAAATTGTTGGTCTTAATATGAAGCTGCAAAACCGACCTGAGTAAAATGTGCCAAATTTTAACAATAAGCGTGGTCCTCCTGGAGCACTGAACCGAGTGAAATGTACAAAGAACAACACACAAATGGCAGACAATATTGGGTAATTGATCCGTAATGATCAGTATAACAGGTAAACAGGAAAACCGATATTCAGTATTTAC
>NW_025139981.1:0-1231 GCF_004010195.1 Chiloscyllium plagiosum | reverse complement strand
ACCACCCTCTGTCTTCTATCTTTGAGCCAGTTTCTGTATCCAAATGGCTAGTTCTCCCTGTATTCCATGAGATCTAACCTTGTCAGAGGTGGTTTCTTTACTCAGAGAGTAGTAAGGGTATGGAATGCTTTGCCTGCAACGGTAGTAGATTCGCCAACTTTACGTACATTTAAGTTGTCATTGGGCAAGCATATGGACGTACATGGAATAGTGTAGGTTAGATGGGCTTCAGATTGGTATGACAGGTCGGCGCAACATCGAGGGCGAAGGATCTGTACTGCGCTGTCATGCTCGATAGTCTATAGTCTTTTGAACTGTGGGAGGAAATCAGAGCAAACTCCCGAAGGCACACAGACAGTCACCTGAGACTGGAATCGAAACTGGGTCCCTGGCGCCGTGAGGAAGATGAAGACATTCCTCATCTCTGTCCTAAACGACCCTCTGCAATGGCAGAAATGGAACCCAGGTCCCCAGAACATTACCTGGGTCTCTGAGTTATGTGTCCAGTGATCGTATCAGCAAGACCAGCGCTCCCCCATCACCAGATGCATCATCCCACATCTGCCACAAACACTCGACCTGACCCAGTCACAAGTGGCTGGACCCAATATTAATGGTGTCGCAGCTTGTACTGACGGGACGTTCCCCCTCCCTCCCCCACCTCCACAATCAGACTCATGGGTTTACCTCATGTAGAGCTGTTTGGTGACACTGATCCCGAAGACCCGGCCGTCGCTGCCCACCTCGATGTTCTGGAACTTTCCGAAGACGCGGGTCCAGCTGGTGCCGATGCAGGCGGTGGGCTTGACGTTGAGGCGGTGGTAGACATCTTTGGCCAGGGTCACCCCCCAGCAGCCCAGGGGCCCACAGGAGTAGTAGCGCATCCGACTGCCCACGCTGCTGAAGGGGATGGAGCGATTGGCGACAGCGCCCTCCACCTCTCGCTTATTGATGCAGAACGTGGCCCCAAACTGGTCCACGCCGGCTACAAACTGGTCACCGCCGGCATCGAGCTGCATCAGTTCACCGTCTGGGGTCGGTTGGTGGGGGGAATGGAGAGAGAGAGAGAGAGAGAGAGAGAGATAGAGACAGCAGGGTCAGTGAACATCCAGTTGTCTCCGCCCGCACACTCCCCCAGTCGCCCCGCCAAAACTCCCGGCAGGCTTCACTTCCAGGCCTGGCAGCCTAGGCCGAAGTTACCATGGCAACCCCCTTTGGTCAACTCACCCTC
>NW_025139980.1:216-1231 GCF_004010195.1 Chiloscyllium plagiosum | reverse complement strand
CAGAGCTCGCTGCTCACACTGTTACAGGGCTCAATGCTCACACTGTTCCTGAACTCGTTGCTCACACTGTTCCAGGGATCACTGCTCTTGCTGTTCCAGCGCTCACTGCTCACACTGTTCCAGAACTCGTTGCTCACACGGTTCCACTGTTCACTGCTCACACTGTTCCAGGAGTCAATGTTCACACTGTTCCAGGGCTCGCTGCTCACGCTGTTCCAAGGCTCGCTGCTCACACTGTTCCAGAGTTCACTGCTCACACTGTTCCTTGACTCGCTGCTCACACTATTCCAGGACTCGCTGCTCACACTGTTCCAGGGATCGCTGCTCACACTGTTGCAGGGCTCGCAGTTCACGCTGTTCCAGTGTTCACTGCTCATGCTATTCCTTGGCTCGCTGCTCACACTGTTCCTGGAGTCAATGTTCACACTATTCCAGGACTCATTGCTCACACTGTTCCAGTGTTCACTGCTCACACTGTTCCAGGACTCGCTGCTCACACTGTTCCAGGCCTCGCTGCTCACGCTGTTCCAGTGCTCACTGCTCACGCTATTCCAGGGCACAGTTCTCACACTGTTCCAGGGCTTGCTATTCACAGTGTTCCAGTTCTTGCATTTCACAGTGTTCCAGGGCTTGCTGCTCACGCTGTTCCAGGCTCACTGCTCATACTGTTCCAGGACTCGCTGTTCACACTGTTCCAGTGCTCGCTGCTCACGCTGTTCCAGGACTCACTTCTCACGCTATTCCAGGGCTCACTGCTCACACTGTTCCGGGTCTCACTGCTCACACTGTTCCAGGACCCGCTGTTCACACTGTTCCTGGGATCACTGCTCACACTGTTCCAGAACCCGTTGCTCACACTGTTCCAGTGTTTACTACTCACACTGTTCCAGGACTCACTGCTCACACTGTACCAGACCTCACTGCTCACGCTGTTCCAGGGCTCACTGCTCACAATGTTCCAGGCCTCGCTGTTCACCTGCTCCAGGACTCGCTGCCAATACTGTTCCAGTGTTCA
>NW_025139980.1:0-201 GCF_004010195.1 Chiloscyllium plagiosum | reverse complement strand
ACACTGTTCCAGTGTTCACTGCTCACACTGTCCCAGGGCTCGCTGCTCACAGTGTTCCAGGGCTCGCTGTTCACACTGTCCCGGGACTCAATGTTCACACTGTTCCAGGACTCACTGCTCCCACTGTTCCAGGACTCTACGCTCACACTGTCCCAGGATTCACTGCTGACACTGTTCCAGTGTTCACTGCTCACACTGTTC
>NW_025139979.1:0-1231 GCF_004010195.1 Chiloscyllium plagiosum | reverse complement strand
TCTGGTAATTATAGGCCAGTGAGTCTTACTTCGGTTGTGGGTAAGATGTTAGAAAAGGTTATAAGAGATAGGATTTACAATCATCTGGAAAGGAATAATTTGATTAGGGATTGTCAACAGGGTTTTGTGAAGGGTAGGTCGTGGCTCACTAACCTTAATGAGTTCTTTGAGAAGCTGACAAAACAGGTGGATAAAGATAAGGCGGTTGATGTGGCGCATGTGGACTTCAGTAAGGTGTTTGATAAGGTTCCACATGGTAGGCTATTGAAATAAGGAATTTCAGGATTGAAGGTGATTTAGCGGTTTGGATCAGAAATTGACGAGCTGAAAGAAGACAGAGAGTGGTGGTTGATGGGAAATGTTTATCCTGGAGCTCAGTTCCCAATGGTGAGCTGCAAGGATCAGTTATGGGGCCCACTGTTGTTTGTCATTTTTATAAATGACCTCGATGAGGGCATAGAAGGATGGGTTAGTAAGTTTGCAGATGAATGGCATCTTGTTAAATGGCACGGGTGAATGGTTATCAGGGAAGGCGGGAAAGTAAATTTGAGATTACAATCAGGTCTTATTGGCCGGTAGAGCAAACTCAAGGAACTAAATAGCCTACCTCTCTTCCTAATCCAAAAGTTCATATCTGGACTGCATGATTGCATGCAAAGCAGAGGTGTTAAGAAGAATACAGCTAAGAATACATGTAAGTTACACTGTATCAGCACAGCCAAGCTCAATGGACCAAAGTCTCTATATGACCAAGCTTTTCAGATGTTTTCCTTATATGATTGCTCTCATTTGAAACTGTTAGCATGTTTGGTCTCTTCTTTGTTAAACTGCTAACAACTTCTGGTACCTTTACATGCCAGTTATAGTGGACAGTGAAGAAGGTTAAGTATGTATGTAAGCTCGGCGAACGTGAAGGTTTGTTTTCAAACATTTTGTCACCATAATAGGTAACATCATCAGTGAGAGTCTCTGGTGAAGCGTTGGTGGTACATCCTGCCTCTCTATTTATAGGTCTTGGTTTCTTAAAACGGGTGATGTCATTTCTGGTTCTTTTTTCCAAAGGAAGGTAGAATTCTTAGAGGCATGGCATTCTAACTAGAACTCTAGACCTTATCTACTTTCCCTTGATAAGGCAGACAAAGGCAGGACTTACACAGTTAATAGTAGGGCCCTAGATAGTGTTAAAATCAACGAGGTAAAACCCCTCCAACCGCAACAAGGACAGAACGCC
>NW_025139978.1:0-1231 GCF_004010195.1 Chiloscyllium plagiosum | reverse complement strand
AGGAGGAGGCGAGTCGAAGTTTCGGGCAGAGGGTCTTCATCAGGAATATGGGATGGAAGCAGAACGAGGCTGACAGGCCATCTTTACCTGCCACCGCGTCCATCTTCTGGCCCACCTGCCTTCTCCACCAGTCACTGTCGCTTCCCACTGTATCTTCCCATCACCTTCCCAGCTACCTTAGCCCAGCTTCATCCCCGCACCCTATTTTTCACAGCCTCTGGACATCGCACCGCCCACATTCCAGATGAAGTAATTATGGCCGTCCCTCCTGCAACTTGGATGCTGCATGACCTCCCTTACTTTTCCAGTGCCTCACAGTTCTACGAGCACTGAGTGTACAATATTGCATTTTTAAGTAATAGATCCCAACACATTCCCTCATGTAAATGACAAGATAACTAGTCTGCAGTTCTCGACTCAACCTTTCCTCCCATTTTTAATCCATTAGAATGCGATTATATCCTTGCAGTTTTAATTTGGAAAAATGCATGATCTTCCAGGCATTCAATAAGTCGATTTCTGCTTGCTCTGATATTCCGGTATCAAGTGTATTTTGTCCATCGGACTTATCAATACTCAATAAAATTTTGTTTCCAATTCCTACCTCGTCACTGGCATAAATGATAGAGTTTTAGCTACACATGGGTCATACGTTATTCATGGGAGATTTTCTCGATCTTCCTCCATGAATACAGATACAATTAACTGTTTACTTTTTCTGTCATTTTTGTGTTCATTTAAAAACATTACCCTGTCCGCACATTCACTGTTCCACATATGATCTTGCTTTTATTTTCCTTTCAAGAATTGTTAGAAACTTTACGCCAGTCTTTATGCTTCTTGTTATTCTGCATCATTGTTTTCTTTGATTTCCTTCTCAGTTTCTTGACCCTTCTTTGTTGTATCCCAAATTCGCTGATTCAACAATACATGGATTTTTTTCTGAGCCACTTCCTTCGATCTAATAAAATGTTAAGCTTTTATTATTAACCATCTTTCCGTTGCCTTTCTCTTTTGCTATTTGCACCCTGAGGGGATGTACGCACACTTCATACTCTGGAGTGATTTCTGCAAGTAACAGTCATTGCCTGTCTTTTTGAAACCTATTTCATGTTCATTTTCAGTTCATTTGAAGCCATCACCTTCTTCATTCTTTCTTGGCTTCCGTGACTTAGGCACTTCCAATTGAAAAAAAAACCAATCAGTTTTGTGTTCAGACGTTGGGCCCTTG
>NW_025139977.1:0-1231 GCF_004010195.1 Chiloscyllium plagiosum | reverse complement strand
TAATCCATAATCAGGGTTTCCAGAGAATGTTCCAGGAGATCACACATTGTCCAGTTTGGTGTTCAGTTGACATAATTGTTTGTTCCAACACAGAAAGGGAGAAAAATGTTCCCTGCCTGAGAAGCAACAGCCGATTGATCCCTCTCTCTTACTTTGTTCCGCCCGATAGCAAAGTGTGAGACCAGAAAATCCCTGAGTTATCTTTACCACTTGTGAGGATTCCTGGTGAGGATTCATTGGAATCTCTCCACTGCCTGAAACGAAGGGAAATGAGCCAAATCCAACTGTTCCAGAAAGAAATCCCACTAGCAGTAGCTTGTGTGAGCAGAGTAACTTCAAAGGCAGAATAACATTTGGGGCACTCTGTCATTTTACAATTTGTTATGAGTTCAACTTTCTGTGTCTCACATTTTTCTCGAAAATGACCTACTCTGAGATCTATATCATTGGCTACATCACTAAACTGGTTGCATTTAAGATTGGTGTAACCAGTGGAGGAGTTGGACTGGAAAAGGACACAGTGACCCTTCAATATTTTTTGGAACACAAATGAGAAATTCTCAAAGGGCTGTTCAAGTGGCAATTCCCTTCCCCAGAGGATTGTGGTTTCTGGGTGTTTGCATTTATGCAAAGTTGGATAAAGTATCTAATGGTCCACTCCTGCTGCTCAGCCCTATGTTGCTATGTTCTATTCAACCCCTCACAGCTCCTTGTAGGAGCAGATGGAGGCCACTTGTCCCAGATACCTGGTCAACAGTAACATAGGATCTCATTCAGTCCCTCAAGACTGTCACACATGGTTTGGTGTAGGTTGGAAAATGTTATTTGGTTCAAAAGACGCCTCTGGTCTCTTTACAGAGTGTTTCCTCTCTGCAAATTGTGATTCATTTGTTGGTCAAATTATAGACCCAGATTCACTGTGGATACCGTCCCCATACCTCAACCAGAGATGACTCACAAAATACTTTAATCTCTCTGATTGCAAAGTCAATAAAAGAACGTTCAGGAAAATTACAAACATTAACTTTGCAATTACTGAATATGAGGAAAAAATGAACAGGATCAGGTAATTCGGATGATCAAGCCATTGTATACCATTATGGCTGATGTACTGTTGACATTAACTCCTCTTTAATGCCCAATTCTTCACCCCTTAGCTCTCTGACAGGTCAAAAATCAATCTAACTCCTCCATAAATGCTTTCAGTAATTTAGCTCCCCTCTCTCTCTTG
>NW_025139976.1:0-1231 GCF_004010195.1 Chiloscyllium plagiosum | reverse complement strand
AGGGGAAGCTCTGAAACCACAGAGTCAGTGTGTATGGGGAAAGGGATGTGCTGTATCCATTCCGGGTTTTCCAGGAACAGATTCCAAAGCTACACTTAACCCAGGAGCGGATTGTGAGGGGACACTGACTGAAGAAGGAGCTGGTCACAGAGCGGTGTCACCTCCTTCAACACAACCTCCAGTTTCATACAAAGGAAGGAAGATACTGCCAGTGGCTGTTAGGGTCACTGTTTCATTCAGCTTCTATGAACCGGAACTTCCAGGCAGGACTGGGTGACATATCCATCATCTCCCAGTATGTAGACATCAATATCAACATTCGGAAAAGTAGGATATATGTGCTGGATGAGATGCATGTTTTCTCTCTCAGCAGAGAACTGCCGAGTATATCCGTGTTTTCTCCGTATAACAGGATTCCCGATGATGTACATGGCTCTGTGGGCCCCCCATGTTAATGAGGAGAGCTACAGGAACTGAAGGAACTCTCACTCCAATAATGTTACAATGTGCCCATGGATAGGACCTCATGTTGGGGAATATACACTGTCCTGGTAAAGAACCCACTATCCTGGCAGTAGCCACCTCCTCTTCATTCAGAAGCAGTTAGCCATTCCCATCTTTCCCATTGGAAAGAAAGGATAGTGTCTTGGCTAAAGGCTATCCCCTGGTTACACGGCTCAAAACACCCACCATTCCCCACTGCCAACCAACCTCATCAAAATATCCCCTGTATACCGAGAGCAATAGGACCACTGGGCTTGTCAGGGAGCAGACCATCATGGAGATAGAGCAACACTTCCCATGTCGGAATGGGTCAGAGTGAATCCTCCAGAACACACTATCACTATGTCATGTAATCCCTCTACATTTCAGTAACATGCTGCCTTTCATTCTTCCTGAAAAAGCTGACAGCGTATACATTCCATTATATTCCACTTGGCAAAGTATTAGTCATTTACTTTACCTGTCCATATCTCCACATTCACTCTCCAAATTCTATTAATAACTTAATGACGTTCTTACCTTAGTGTCATCACCAAACTTAGTAGCAGTACATTTGTTATATCGTTCTGATCATTGATATCGATTGTAAACAGTTGAGGACCCAGCACTGGTCACTGTATGACTCCACTGGTTACGTTCTGTCAAACTGATTAAGACTGATTTATCCGGAGGGCTGCTTCCTGTTTGGTAACCATTCCTCCCCCGTTCCTGTGGAGCAGAGTCAAAG
>NW_025139975.1:0-1231 GCF_004010195.1 Chiloscyllium plagiosum | reverse complement strand
GGTAGCTCCACAAATATCACCTTCTTCAATGATAGATGAGTAGGAGAACAACAGGAGTAGCACAACAGTAGAAAAGATAAAGCGGAAACACTCACAATAGTGTTCAGACAGAAATGTTGCTGGGATGATCTCTTTCAGTCTTCTCCAAAGCTCTCAGGTATCACAGTCTTCAGCCAATTCGATTCATTTTGTGTGACATCAACAAACAGCTGGAGGGACTGGATAATGAAAAGGCTAATAGCCCTGATAACATTCCACTCCAGCTATTCCTGCCGGGCTACAACACTGGTATTTTCTTGACAATGTGGATGCAAACTGGATGCAAACTGTACACATACACAGAAAATCAGCCAACTATTTACTGCCTCATGTGTCTAATCTCTATCATTAATAAATTAATGAAATATGTCATCTACAGTATCATCAAGCAGCACTTTCTCATCAACAACCTGCTCACTGTAGCTCAGTTTGGACCCTGCCAGGACCACTCGTACCCTGACCTCATTGAAAGTTTGGTTTTAATCCAGACAACACGAAGAAAAGCTGAATTCTAGAGGTAAAGCGTGAGTGACTGCACTTATCGTCATCGATGCATTTGACCAAGTGTGGCATCAAGGAACAAAACTGGAGTAAATGAGAATCAGGGGAACCTCTGCACTGGTTGAAGTCATACCTGATTAAAAGAAAGATAGTTGAGGTTGATTGAGAGCAGCCATCTCAGCTCCAGGACAGCTTTGCAACAGGGGAGATGTTTCTGAGGAAGGATGTAGATTAGAAATGGAAAAGTAAGACACTATAGTTTTGCAGGATGATCAGGTTGCTCTCTCCTTAGACAGAGACAACTGGTGGCAATTTAACTGGACAATCAGCACACCTCAAGCAAAGAGGGAAGTTGAGAAGACGTCCTTTATATTCACCCCAGTACGTGCAGGAATTGAATCCACACTGTCTGCATTAATCTGCATCACAGACTGTCGCCCAACTGAGCTATGCAAGTCCTCACTCAGCTCCTGAGAGTAGATATTTTACAATCAGTCTGTTTTGAGATGTTATTACATACCTGCAGCAGATCAGACTTGAAGCAAGCTCCCTAGCTTAGAGGGAGACTCTATCAGTGTGCCACAACAGCGCTCTCTGTCCAAGGTCCCACAATCTTCAGCTTCTTCATTAATGACCTTCCCTTTACCACAAAGTGGTGGTATGGTGGCTCAGTGGTTAGCACTGCTACCTC
>NW_025139974.1:0-1231 GCF_004010195.1 Chiloscyllium plagiosum | reverse complement strand
AAGCAGATCTATCACACACCGCTTGACTGGAGATTGTTTGACACTTTTGCTCGCATCTAAACCCCATGTCTCCCGTTTCTCCTTATTTTGCTGTTTTATGTATTGAATTTTAGACATATTATAGTTGTTCGTCGAGTCCGAAGGAGACTCAGGTCCAAAGAGAAATGAAAGTATCTAATACGACTCCAATATTGGAGAGCAGGAGAAAGTCCATTGTTTTACTCTTTGCCATCTCGGGCTGTATCCTCTTTTGTGTTTTACGTACACTGCACATTTTAGACTTGGGAAACTTTCAGGCGGTATATGTTCTATCGGTTCGAAGCCCAATTAATCCCAAATTCATTCTGAAGTAAAGCTCGTACATGCAACAGCTCTTAAATTCATGCACCACTACGTGTATTTATGCAGGTACAAAGACAAAACTCAGAGGTCAGTTGAAAGATGCTTTTAAGTAGTTTTCCAAACTTGTTACAAATATCATTAGTAGTGAATCCGGCTAAATATCTTGATGTAACTTATCAGTTCAGTAAATCCACACGCAACAGTATGAATTTGTAGTTCAGCATTCTGGTAAGGATATCATCAGGATGCCCAAGCTTGTTAATTCACACTAATGAGAGAAGAATCAAAAATCAACCGGTTTTTACGTTGATTACAGCCAAGTGTGAAAGAGTTGTTTTTTTCAGGGTTTGTCTCTTCTGCAAGCCACAAAGGCTCAGCATGAGAATATTTCCTTTTGAAGTAGATGGGTTAGCTCTGAATGGGAAGATACCCATAGTCACTAACAATAGATGTCATGAACCAGGCCAGGGTACCTTCAAATATTTTCAGTATGTCGCCAAAACCTTTACTTCTTAGTTTTATGCAGATGTGAAGTGGACATTCCAGGTAAAATGCAACTTATAAAACCACTCGTTGTTAAGCACAACTGAAATTATTTAAAGAGGTAAAAACAATGACTGCAGATGCTGGAAACCAGATTCTGGATCAGTGGTGCTGGAAGAGCACAGCAATTCAGGCAGCATCCGACGAGCAGCAAAATTTCTGATGAAGGGCTTTTGCCCGAAAGGTCGATTTTGCTGCTCGTCGGATGCTGCCTGAATTGCTGTGCTCTTCCAGCACCACTGATCCAGAATGAAATTATTTAAACACTAGTTGTGAAACACTAACGAAAGAAACTGAAATTTAGCATAACTTAACTGTTGGAAACTTAACTGTCTCGACAACCAAC
>NW_025139973.1:0-1231 GCF_004010195.1 Chiloscyllium plagiosum | reverse complement strand
CTTAAGAACGAAATGAGGAAGGCAATGAGGGGAAAGGAGTTAGCCTTGGCAGGTAAGGTAAAGATACTCCAAAGAGATTCTATAAATACATTAAGAATGAGGGAGCAACTGGAGAGAGATAGGACCCCTTAAAGATCAACGAGGTTGTCTTTGTATTGAACCACAAGAAATGGGAGGAATATAAATGAATAATTCTGTTTTACTGTTGGGAAGGAATTGGAGGCGAGAAAAATCAGGGAAATAAATACTGATGTTTTGGGAAAAGTTGCAGTACAGAAGAGGAAGTGCTGGAGATCTTAAAAAACATAAGAGTAGGTAAACCTCCAGGACCTGATCAAGTGTGTCCCAGGACACTGTGGGAAGTTAGGGAGAAAATTGCAGGGCCCCTAGCAAAAATATTTGCATCATCAATAAACACAGGTGAAGAATTGGAGGACTAGGGTGTGGCTAATGTGCCAATGTTTAAGAAGGGATGTGAGGAGAAGCCTGGGAATGATCGACCTGTGAGTCTCACTTCGGTGGTGGGCACGTGTTTGGAAATGATTCTGAGAGATAGGATCTATACAGGGTGGAGAGGAAAGAAATGATTAGAGATGGTCAGTATGGTTTTGTGTGAGGAAAATCATGTCTGACACACTGAGTTAGGTTTGTTTTTTGGAAGTAAAAAAAACCAATGAGGACAGAGTGGTCGATGGTGTTTGCTTGGCCTTTAGCAAAGCCTTTGACAACGTTCTGTGAGACTAAAGAGATGGTCAGTATGGTTTTGTGTGAGGAAAATCATGTCTGACACACTGAGTTAGGTTTGTTTTTTGGAAGTAAAAAAAACCAATGAGGACAGAGTGGTCGATGGTGTTTGCTTGGCCTTTAGCAAAGCCTTTGACAACGTTCTGTGAGACTAAATAGTAAAGCTAGATCACATGGGATTCAGGGTGGGCTTGCCAATTGGATATGTAATTGGCTTGTTGGTAGAAGACAGCAGGTAATGGTGGAACATTATTTTTCAGACTGGAGGCCTGTGACCAGCGGTGTTCCACAGGGATCAGTACTGGCTCCACTTTGTTTGTCATTGAAATGAACGATTTAGATGAGAATATTGAGGCATGGTTAATAAGTTTGTGGATGACACCAAAATTGGTGAAACAGACAGTGAAGAATGTTACCCGAGGTTACAAGGAGATCTTGATCAATTGGGCTAAAAGGCTGAGGGATGGCAGATGGAATTTAATTTGGA
>NW_025139972.1:0-1231 GCF_004010195.1 Chiloscyllium plagiosum | reverse complement strand
ATAACACAGTGTGACTATGTCAAACTTCAATCCTATTGTTGTGTCATCTAAGATCAAAGCGAGAACCTCACTGCCATTTGCACTGGAAGCATCAGAACACAAAAGCTTATGGACCAAAGCTGGAAACAGGTAATGGAATAGACGAATGTCTTTAAACCAGACTGTACCATGGGCCAAATGGGCTTTTCCATTCTGCAAAACTTGAAGACGAGTAGAAAACAATCTGCAGTGAAACTGATCAGAAATGAAAGGGAAAAGCCATTTCATTGAGAATAAGTGCAAGAGCGTCTGTCTTCATTCAGTGTAATCTCGTAGTGAGGATTTGGAACTAGAACTGCCATGGCATTAGTTCTATTTTCGGACTGGGAATGAACGCTTTATTGTGCAAGTATATCGTGGTAGCAGTATTTCTGACCACTGGTCCGAACATGGTAATGCTTGGTTTTGTGCCAGGTTATCAAAAATCAAAAAGATGCAGGTTTTGAAAAGCTGAACTAAAAACGAGAATTGATAGAGAAACCCGCTAGACCTGGCAACATCTGTGGAGAGAAACAGATTTTTTTTAAATGGACAGGAAACAGGTTAGTCATAGATTTCTAGATTATACTGTGGGGAAAATGATAACCTTACCTGTCGAATCAGGATATTTATCAAAATCACTCTTGAGCTTACAAACGTCGAATTTACAATCTTAAAAGGACTTAATCAGCTGTCATGCTACTTTCATTTTCCTGAGCTGGTGGAAGGCTATGTTTTAATGGCGACATTTCCTTTTGCTTTCTGTTATTTAGCAGTCACGCCGAATGGAGAATTGTTTCTTTTAGTGTCTGCCTCAATATGTGTCTTTGTTTTTTCTATATTTGTCTCTGTATCCTCCTGGGCCTTTTTCACATTCTCCGACTCTCTGGCTGTCCATATCCCTCATTTCCCATTTCTGCTCTTGAAAAGCCTGGCATTCAGAGACAGTTTGAGATTCGAACTGCTGAGAGGCTTTTTGACGCCTGGCTGGAATCGGTCGAAGTAGTCTCACATTCTCTGGATAATGCGTCTGTTAATTCGACCTGAGGCAAGGAGACATTTCTTCCTCAAAATCTAAATACCCTTTCGAAGTTAAAGTTGAATTCCTTGTCCAACTGAAAAAGAAAGTAATTACAAGGTAGCCGAAGAATAACAAGGATGCATTTACTGTTGGTGTACAACAGATGAATGGTGACAGCAGAGACTGAGGGTG
>NW_025139971.1:0-1231 GCF_004010195.1 Chiloscyllium plagiosum | reverse complement strand
TTCGTGATGTTGCAAGGCTGAGAAAGTGTGAACGGTGGGAATTCGTTTCTATTAGATCTCCGCTCATCCTTCTAAACTCTGATGAATACGATCTCAGGATCCTCAGCCGTTCATCATATGTGAGGCCTAACATTCCAGGGATCATCCGTGTGAAACATCACTGGAAATTCTCCAGTTCAAGTACGCGCTTCTTGAGGTATGGGGCCCAAAACTCGACATAGTATTCTAAATGCGCCTGAACCAGAGCTTTATAAAGTCTCAGTATCACATCTCTTCTGTAACATTCCAACTCGCTTGAGAAAAATAACAAATGTACATAGATCCGAGAAAGTCGACACACACGTTGATGCAGTTGTTGAGAAGGCATATAGATTGTTAGCTTTTATTCGTAGAGCGATTAAGTTTCAGAACCAGGACGTGTTGCAACGGTACAAAACCCTTTTGCAGCCGCACTTGGATTATTATGTATAGTTCTGCTCACTGCATTATTGGAAAGATGTAGAAGCTTGGGAACGGTTTCAGAGGAGATTTCCGAGGATGCTGCCTGGTATGGAGGGAAGGTCTTACGAGGAAAATCTGAGGGACCGAAAGCTGTTTTCGTTGATGAGAAGAATTGAGGGGGACTTGGTAGAGACTGACAAGATGATCAGAGTTGGATGGGGTGGACAGCGAGTGTTTTTTTGTTTCTCAGACGGTGTTGGCAAGCACGAGGGGGCATTGCTTTAAATTGAAGGTTGACAGATATAGAACAGATGTCCGAGTTAGTTTCTTTGCTCCAATAGTAGTAGGGGCGTGGAATGCACTGCCTGCAACAGTAGTGGACTCGCCAAGTTTAAGGGCATTTAATTTGTCATTGCGTTTTCATATGGACGAAACTGGAATGGTGGAGATTGATTGGGCTTCAGATGGGTTTCACAGGTCGGCATAACATTGACGGCCGGAAGGCCTGTCCTGTTTCATGTTCAAAGTTCTACGGCACTAA
Organism: Chiloscyllium plagiosum; assembly: GCF_004010195.1. Taxonomy (NCBI): domain Eukaryota; kingdom Metazoa; phylum Chordata; class Chondrichthyes; order Orectolobiformes; family Hemiscylliidae; genus Chiloscyllium; species Chiloscyllium plagiosum. The sequence goes on along the minus strand of NW_025139971.1, from coordinate 249 downwards.
AATAAAAAGATGTATGGTTCAAGGTAAGGAAGAATGTCAGAAATGGAAGCAGGACGTTCATATCTTGGGAAGTGGGCCGAAAAATGGCAAGTGATATTTAAGTGTGTGGTCCTGCATTTTGTAAAGTCAAATCAAGGACTGTGTTTCATGGTGAATGGTCGGGCATTAAGGAGCGGATTGCCACAGAGGACCTTTGGATTTCAGGTGCACAGTTCACTGAAAGTGGAGTCACAGGTAGCCAGGGCAGTG
>NW_025139970.1:0-1231 GCF_004010195.1 Chiloscyllium plagiosum | reverse complement strand
TTATTCCCACAACCTTTGATACATTTAACAATCAGATGCATCTCTCTTTTAAACAGACTTGATTTCCTGACTTCTACAGCCATTTGTGGCAATGATTTCCATATATTAACCACTGCTTGGGTGAAAAAAAAATCATCCTCATCTAAGTTCCAAAGGTTCACTCAGAGGCTGTGCCCGAGGTTGGCATGGATGGATTGGACCGAAGTGTTTGTTCCCATGCTGTACATCTCTATGACTATGATTCTATGACATGTGGAAACAACAGACAGGCGGAAGATTAAATGGGAAGACACTTCACAAAAAGGAACAAAGTGTTGGTCCGAAGGTGTGGAAGACCGTCTCCGAGCATGCATGAATTTGTTGGAATTGACCATGTTCAAGTACTCAAAGGAAAATCTGCATGACTGTGCCAGCAACGTCATGGTTTTCATGAAGAAAAAAAACACGTGAGGACTGCAAACCTAAGAAGTCCATCTGCGTGTTCCCCAAACGTAGACCTTGGATAAACCAAGAAATCTACATCGTGCTGAAGGCCAAACTGTCAACATTGAAGAGGGAAGACACAGAGCTGTGCAGGAAATCCAGATATGACCTCCGCAAACATCAGGCACAGCAAGATAGTGGTCAGAGACACATTCCTAACTGACACTCTCAATGTTTTCTGTTCCTGGGTTGAGCAGATTGTTTGGTGCCATCTGCATCAACAGACCCTGATGCACTAGTTCCCTCTGTCAGTGCTCCTGACGTCAAATCAGTCTTCATGAGATAAAACGCAAGGAAAGTGACGGGCGCAGAGGAAGTCCCTGTCATGGAATTAGATCTTGTGCTGAACAACTAGTGGAGGTATTGACCAACATCTTCAACCTCTGCCTCGAACAAGCTGAAGTCCCCGCCTGCTTCAAAGACTCCAGTAATATCCTTGTACCTTAGAAATCACATGTGATGGCCAACTTGCCTTCACATCCTTTTTGTGTCTTCTGCACAATTTGCAAAGTGCATTTGCTTTCTTCCTCCGAGTCATTCATATATACAGTATTAAATGTTTTAAATGTATAATATGCAGTATGTATTGTTGCATGTTGGAACTGTGCTTTTCTGCACAAATACTGTTGTTCATTCAAGTTGATTGCTTTTATGTGTAATATTGTGCATTGGATCTGTTTGTGTCTGTCTATATAAATATTGTTATGCATTGTATCTGTTCCAGTTTATATACAAATATTGTTGTACA
>NW_025139969.1:0-1231 GCF_004010195.1 Chiloscyllium plagiosum | reverse complement strand
GAGACGCATGCGGCGTGGTCATTGTGCAGGTGAGTGACGTCACTGGGGGGCGGAAGTAGATACGGCGACAGCAACTCCGGGGGCGGAAGTGGCTGCGGCGAAGACAGAAACGGTGTTGTTCCCGGTGGCCGTGGACCCTGCGGAGGCCGCGAATCTGTCAGCAATGGTCTTCCTGGCGATCGTGGAGGCGGTTGTCTGGGCGGTGATCGTGGAGGCTGCATGGTCGGTGGGGGCGGAAGTGACGTCATGGTTTGTGGCGGCGGTTGCTGCAGCGGCCGCATGGGTAATGGCGCTCGAGCAGTTCCAGAGGCCAATGGAAGATACTGGAACGATTGAGGAATCCAGGGTGTGGGGGTAAGTATATGAAAGTTTTTGGTACTTACTGTCTTTAATTTCCGATATGGCTAGGAAGAACTGTTTGTTTAGTGTATGGATTCTTCTGTGAATGAAGAACAGATGTCCTTTGCAGGTCTGTGAGAGTGTTGTCCTGAGCTGGGGTAGGGCTAATTGCAGGGAATGTAGGTAGCGGCACATGGCTGCAAGAGTGGAGCAGAGGATCCGGAGGGAGGTCTGTTGCTGGAGGCTTTGGATTTGTTGTAGGTACTGGTTGTCCTGGTTGGGTCCAAATTTTGTTGATCTGAACGTAGTCCGGAGTCCATACGGGGTCAGTCAGTTCCGTAGACAGGTGCTGAGGAAGGAGATATGGCTGTGGTAGTGAGTCTGTTTGAGGTCGTGGCTGAAGAATCCCCAAGCCATGACTTATAAAGGATCCAAGATTATGTTATTTCAGGACATTTCCCCAGCTTTGGTCTGAAAGAGGAAGGCGTTTGATGAAGTTTAAGGGATTTAAACATTCAATACTCCTTGCTCTACCCAGCTATACTATGCTTCAGCCATGAACGGTCTGTGTATAACTTTGGATCACCGGAGAAGGCCAAGGAACTTTTGGACTCTCTTAGACAAATTATAAGAGTTAATTGATGTTGTTTTGCCCTACCCCCACCCCGGTTTACCCCCTCTTTTTTTTTTCCTTTCATTATCTTACTGTTTAATATTATCTCTGGGGGGTGGGAAGAAGGGTTTATTTATTCATCCTTTACTTAGTGATTTTCTTTACCTCCTTTTTTATATATATATATATATATATATATATAGGCCAGGGGGTCTAGTTAATGTAGATGGGGGAAAGGTGGCTACCTTATTTTATCTTTGTCCTTGGGAGCGGGGTTGT
>NW_025139968.1:0-1231 GCF_004010195.1 Chiloscyllium plagiosum | reverse complement strand
GGAGAGGTCACCTTATTGGGAGTTTTCTACAGGCCTCCGAATAGTTCCAGAGATGTAGACGAAAGGATAGTAAAGATGATTTGCGATAGGAGTGAGAGAGACAGGGTAGTTGTCATGGGGGACTTCAACTTTCCCAATATTGACAGAAAACACTATAGTACGAGTACTGTAGATGAGTCAATTTTTGTCCAGTGTGTGCATGAGGGGTTCCTGACACAGTATGTAGACAGGCCAACATGGGGCGAGGCCACATTCGATTTGGTACTGGGTAATGATCCCGGCCAGTTGTTAGACTTGGAAGTAGGTTAGCACTTTGGTGATAGTGATCACAATTCTGTTATGTTTACTATTGTGATAGAAATAGATAGGTGTGTACCACTAGGCAAGAGTTACAGCTGGAGGAAAGACATTTATGATGCGATTAGGCAGGATTTAGGAAGCACAGGATAGAGAAAGAAACTGCAGTGGACAGGCACATTATAAATGTGGAGTTTATGCAAGGAAAAGCTACTGTGTGTCCTAGATAAGTATGTACCTCTCAGGCAGGGAGAAAGCTGTAGAACGCGGGAGCCATGGTTTATGAAGGAAGTAGATTCTCTGATCAAGAGGAAGAAGAAGGCTTATGTTAGGATGAGATGCGAAGGCTCAGTTAGGGCATTTGATGGTTACAAGGTCGGCAGGAAAGACCGAAAGAAAGAGCTTAGATGAGCCACGAGGAGACGCGAGAAGTTGTTGGCGGTAGGATCAGGGTAAACCTTAAGGCTTTCTATAGGTATTTAAGGATTAAAAGAATGACGAGAGTAAGATTAGGGCCAATCAGTGATAGTAGTGGGAAGTTGTGTGTTGAGTCAGCGGAGATAGAGTAAGCACTAAATGTTGTCGAGGAGAATACTAAGATACAGGCTACTAGACTCGGTGGGATTGAGGTTCACAAGGAGGAGGTATTAGAAATGCTGCAGAGTGTGAAAATAGATAACTCCCCTGGGCCGGATGGGATTTATCCTAGGATCTTCTGGGAAGCCAGTGGGGAGATTGCCGAGCCTTTGGCATTGATCTTTAAATCGTCATTGTCTACAGAAATAGTACCAGAAGACTGGAGGCTCGTAAATGTGGTTCCCTTATTCAAGAATGGAAGTAGAGACAATCCTGTTAATTACAGACCAGTGAGCCTCACTTTAGCTGTTGGTGAAGTGTTGGAAAAAGTTATAAGAGATAAGATTTATAATCATCT
>NW_025139967.1:0-1231 GCF_004010195.1 Chiloscyllium plagiosum | reverse complement strand
ACTGTGCCCCTTACAGGACAGTGCCCAGTAACATCTATTAGCTTAGATCTTGACAGAATCTGTCCATACCCCTAACAGGCCAACCCCCAGTAACAGTTATTACTGTAAATGTTGGTAGAATCTGTCTGTGCCCCTGACACGACAGTCCCCAGTAACAGTAATTATTTTAAATCTTCACAGTATCTATCTGTACCCCTGACAGGACAGCACCCCGTAACAAATAATATTTTAAATCTGAAAGAATTTGTCTGCGCCCCTCACAAGAACATCCCCAGTAAGAATTATTATTTTCAATCTTGACAGAAGGAGTACAGACAAATTCTGACAAGATTTAAAATAATAACTGTTACCAGGGCCTGTCTTGTTAGTGGTACAGCCAGTTTCTGTCAAGATTGAAAATAATAATTCTTACTGTGGATGTACCCCATAGAGGACATTGCCCAGTAGCAGTTATTATTTTAAATCTTGACAGAATCTATCTGTGCACTTTGCAGGACTATCCCCTGTAACAGTTATTATATTAAACCTTGACCGAATCTGTCTGTGTCCCTCACAGGAGATCCCCCAGTAATAGTTATTGACAGAATCTACATATACAGCTTACTGAAGAGGATCCACTAGGAGTTAATATTTTAAATCTTGATAGAATCTGTCTGAACCCTTTGCATGGCAGTCCCCAGTAACTGTTATGATATTAAATGTTGACAGTGTCTGTCTGTGCACCTTGCAGGACAGTCCCCAGTAACAGTTATTATTTTACATTTTTACAGAATCTGAATGTACCCCTTACAGGACAGTCCCCAGCAACAGTTGTTATATCAAATCTTGACAAAAATTGTCTCCACCTCTCACAAGACAGTCCACAGTAACAGTTTTTATTTTAAATCTTGACAGGAACTGTCTGTACCCCTAACACGACCATCCCCACTAACAGTTATTATTTTCAATCTTGATAGAATCTGTCTGAACCGTTTGCATGGCAGTCCCCAGTAACTGTTATGATTTTAAATGTTGACAGTGTCTGTCTGTGCACCTTGCAGGACAGTCCCCAGTAACAGTTATTATTTTAAAACTTGACAGAATTTGTTTGTGCCCTTTTCACTGAAGATCTACGCCCTCTCAAAAGGGGCCTCTTGGTTCAAGATTGGTCAAAAGAATCGACAATGCGGTCTATTCAAAAAGCAAGGGTCATTAGTTAATTGAATTAAGGTACTTTGACGCAATTCTAGCC
>NW_025139966.1:0-1231 GCF_004010195.1 Chiloscyllium plagiosum | reverse complement strand
TGTTAGGTAAGGGGTAAATGTAGGGGTATGGGTCAGTGTCGACTTGTTGGGCCGAAGGGCCTGTTTCCACACTGTAAAGTAATCTAATCTAATCTAATCAAATGTGGCCACACCCAGACATTTGTACAGCTGCAGCATGATCTAATGGTTCCGAAACTCAATCCCTCTACCAAGACAAGCTCACACACTGAATGGTTTCCTAAAAAACCCATAAACCTGGGTGGAAACTTCCAAGGATCTATGAGCATGGACATAGAGATCTCTCTGTTCATCTACACTACCAACAATCCCAGAACCCTGTGTTCCTGTTACTCCCTCCAGAGTGAATCGCCTCACACCTTTCCACATTAAACTCCATTTGCGAACTTTCAGTCCAGCTGTGCAGCTTATCTATACCTTTCTGTATCCCACAACATCCTTCGTCACTATCCACAACTCTACCGACCGTAGTGTCTTCTGCAAATTTACTAACCCATCCTTCAATGCCCTCATTCAGGCCATTTATATAAATGACAGCAACAGTGGATCCAAAACACATCCTGGAAGTACCCACCAGTAACAGAACTCCAGGATCAATATTTCCCATCAACCACTACCCTCTGCCTTCTTTCAGTGAGCCAATTTCTGATCCAAAATGTTAAATCACCCACAATCCCATGCCTCCATATTATCGGTAATCGCCTACCACGGGGAATCTTAACCAAAGCCTTACTGAAATACATATACACCACATCAACTGCTTTACCCTCATCCTTCTCTTTGTTCACCTTCTTAAAGAACTCAATAAGGTTTGTGAGGGCACGACCTGCCCCTCAAAACCGTGTTGACTATCCCTAATCAACTAACTCATCTCCAGATGATTATAAATCCTATCCCCTTCAAGCCTTTCCAACACTTTACCCAGAATCAAAGTAAAGCTCACAGGTCTATAACTACCAGGATTTCTCCACTCCCCTGCTTGGGGTGGCACGATGGCCCAGTGGTTTGCACTGCTTCCCCAGAGCACCAGAAACCCGGCTTCAATTCCTGCCTCAGCCAACTGTCTGTGTGGAGTTTGCACATTCTCTCCGTGTCTGTGTGGGTTTCCTCCAGGTGTTCCAGTTTCCTCCCACAGTCCAAGATGTGCAGGCTAGATGAATTGGCCATGCTAAATTGCCCATAGTGTTAGGTGAAGGGGTAACTGTATATAAACATGTTTATATAAATGTCTGTAGGTTCACCCTTCAGTCTC
>NW_025139965.1:0-1231 GCF_004010195.1 Chiloscyllium plagiosum | reverse complement strand
TACTATCAATTTAAGACTGAGTCGTTGCAAAATGAAGTTATCTTTGGACATTGGTGGGTTATTCTTTTCAACGAGGCAGGTTATGTGACGATGCTGCTTCTTTACAAGGTTACGCTGTCCTGGATATTTATTTCAGAGGAGTCTTAATAGCAGTGATACCGAACAGCCAGTTTTGGATGGACTTCAGAGCAAACTGATTGTAGTTAACAGAAATTACTTCAAGCAATAGTCTCACATGGTTTAAACATTGCTTTTGTACAATGAAAGGCGACTCATGTAGATTGCCGCATGATTTCATTCAAAGAAACATCTTACTGAAGGTGTTGCCGCTGCTGTTTTCACCGTACAAGAGTTATGTTTTCATCGTACAAGGGTTATATTTTCACATAAAGCAAATGCCATCAACTTTATCTGTCAGGAAATTAGCCGGCTGCAACAATTTTGTTTCGCATCTGTAGTATTCCTCATGAAATAATTGGTAATCACCCTTTTCTCTTTGCCATATCTTTTATTGAAGAAGACAACATCTTACGATAGCGTCCGTGAAATGCAAGACTGAAATGTTTCTGAGCTAACCACACTTCTACAAATGTTATCACAACATTTGATTCTTGCATGATAGGATAGTTCATACAATTGACACTGTGTTTGTGATGGTTTACCAATCCTATTGGTTCAAGCCATTTCAGTTAGCCATTCTATTTCCATTGCTGCTAGTACTTGTTTCTCTTCTGCAACTTTCTGGTTGGTTGACCTCTGTTACTCATAATAAAACAGCTTGTGTTTGCAAATGATGTCATGTAAACTGAATATGTTGATCACTCTTGTCTTCTACACCATACTCTTCAATGTACTCTAAAACACCGTTTCAACTCCACGCCTATTTCTGTGCACAAGATGCCTCTCCACACTCGCAGATGCCTTTACACGTTTCCAACAGTCTCTTTTCACCTGGCGCACTTCCTTTGATCTTCTTAGCTGCACTCGACCTGTTCATGGAGAACTGTCGACACGACATTGATCTCCTCAGTTCCTCTTCCTTCCCTTCCGCAACACAAAATATCTCAATCTGAACTGACACCACTCTTTGCTTTCAGATTCAAGTCTAACTTCACAAAGAAACCTGTTGCAAAGTCTGGTACTAATGAGTACTGACCTTTATCTTGTAGATGCTGAGCGCCAGCTCTCAGACTCTACCTCTTATCTTCCATAGAAGATGATCCTCCCATGG
>NW_025139964.1:0-1231 GCF_004010195.1 Chiloscyllium plagiosum | reverse complement strand
GACAGTAACAGTGCAGGGTCAGTGACGGAGACAGTAACAGTGCAGGGTCAGTGATGGAGACAGTAACAGTGTGGGGTCAGTGATAGAGACAGTTACAGTGCGGGGTCAGTGACGGAGACAGTAACAGTGCAGGGTCAGTGATGAAGACAGGAACAGTGCAGGTTCAGTGATGGAGACAGTAACAGTGCAGGGTCAGTGACGGACACAGTAACAGTGCAGGGTCAGTGACGGAGACAGTAACAGTGCAGGTTCAGTGAGAGACAGTAACAGTGTGGGGTCAGTGATGGAGACAGTAACAGTGCGGTGTCAGTGATGGAGACAGTAACAGTGCGGTGTCAGTGACGGAGACAGTAACAGTGCAGGGTCAGAGAGAGTTAGTAACAGTGCGGGGTCAGTGACGGAGACAGTAACATTGCAGGGTCAGTGATGGAGACAGTAACAGTGCGGGGTCTGTGATGGAGACAGTAACAGTGCGGGATCAGTAAGAGACAGTAACAGTGCGAGGTCAGTGACCGAGACAGTAACATTGCAGGGTCAGTGACGGAGACAGTAACACTGCAGGGTCAGTGACGGAGACAGTAACAGTGTGGGGTCAGTGAAGGGGAAAGTAACAGTGTGGGGTCAGTGAGAGACAGTAACAGTGCGGGGTCAGTGATGGAGACAGTAACAGTGCGGGGTCAGTGACCGAGACAGTAACAGTGCGGGGTCTGTGACGGAGACCGTAACAGTGCAGGGTCAGTGACAGAGACAGTAACAGTGCGGGGTCAGTGACGGAGACAGTAACAGTGCGGGGTCAGTGACGGAGACAGTAACAGTGCGGGATCAGTTAGAGACAGTAACAGTGCGGGTTCAGTGACAGAGACAGTAACAGTGCAGGGTCAGTGTGAGTTAGTAACAGTGCAGGGTCAGTGACGGAGACAGTAACAGTGCAGGGTCAGTGACGGAGAAAGTAACAGTGCAGGGTCAGTGACGGAGACAGTAACAGTTTGGGGTCAGTGAGAGACAGTAAAAGTGCAGGGTCAGTGATTGAGACAGTAACAGTGCGGGGTCATTGAAGGAGACTGTAACAGTGCCAGGTTAGTGATGGAGACAGTAACAGTGCAGGGTCAGTGACGGAGACAGTAACAGTGCAGGGTCAGTGATGGAGACAGTAACAGTGTGGGGTGAGTGATGGAGACAGTAACAGTGCGGGGTCAGTGACGGAGACAGTAACAGTGCGGGGTTTGTGACG
>NW_025139963.1:0-1231 GCF_004010195.1 Chiloscyllium plagiosum | reverse complement strand
GTCTGTGTCTGTGTGTGTTTCTGTGTGTGCGTGTGTGCAGGAGTCAGGCCTCCATTTTGCCAGAGCGCGGAGGAGAGAAGGAGGAGTGAAGCGAGGGCTGCCGGGAAGGTATGGGCTTAATTCATATTTGGGCAGTGGCTAAACATGTGTCGTATCTCCCTCCAGCACCCCCCTCCTCTAACCAGAAGAAAAAGACCCACTCAGATAAGGCTTTTATTTCTTATCGTTCTTTTCCATTTATTTAAGTGCATTGTTTGATTTCAGTTGGTTGATATAAAGCTAAGCTTACAATGGCAAGGGACCTCAGACCAGTGGCATGTGCCTCTTGTTTGATGTGGGAGCTGAGGTTCGTGTCTGATGTTCCTGACTCTTACACTTGCAGGAAGTGTGTCCAGCTGCAGCTCTTGTTTGACCGCATGACGGCTCTGGAGCTGTGGATGGACTCACTGTGGAGCATCCGCGATGCTGAGGAGATCGTGGATAGCACGTTTAGTGAACTGGTCACACCGCAGGTTAGGATTGCTGAGGGAGGAAGGGAATGGGTGACCAAAAGACAGAAAAAGAGTAGGAAGGCAGTGCAGGTGTCCCCTGCGGTCATCTCCCTCCAAAACAGATATACCGTTTTGGATATTGTTGGTGGAGATGGCTCACCGGGGGAGGGCAGCAGTTGTCAAGATCACGGCGCCGTGGTGGGCACTGCTGTTCAGAAGGGTGGGAAAAAGACTCGTAGGACCATAGTCAGAGAGGTTTCCATTGTGAGGGGAGTAGATAGGCGGGTCTGTGACCGAAAACGGGACTCCCGGATGGTATGTTGCCTCCCAGGTGCTCGGGTCAGGGATGTCACTGATCGGCTGCAGAGCATTCTAAAAGGGGAGGGTGAACAGCCAGTTGTCTTGGTGCATACAGGCACCAACGATATCAGTAGGAAATTAGATGAGGTCCTGAAAGATGAATTCAGGGAGCTGGGAGAGAAGTTAAAGAGGAGGACCTTAAAGGTAGTGAACTCGGGCTTACTACCAGTGCCACGTGCTAGACAGTGTAGAAATGAAAAAATAGGCAGGATGAACACGTGGCTTGAGAGATGGTGTAGGAGGGAGGGGCTCAGATTTGTTAGACCTTGGGCCAGGTTCTGGGGAGGGTGGTTCTATTACAAAAGGGACAGTCTACATCTAAACCAGACCGGAACCAATGTCCTCGGTGGGGAGGTTTTAAACTAATGTGGCAGGGGGCT
>NW_025139962.1:0-1231 GCF_004010195.1 Chiloscyllium plagiosum | reverse complement strand
AATACTGAATGGAGTTTGATTATCGATACTGAATCGTGTGGGGTTTGATTATCAATACTGAATGGAGCTTGATTATCAATACTGAACGGTGTGGGGTTTGATTATCAATACTGCATGGGGTTTGATTATCAATACTGAACGGTGTGCGATTTGGTTATCAATACTGAATGGGGTTTGATTATCGTTACTGAATCGTGTGGGGTTTGATTATCAATACTGAATGGAGTTTGATTATCGATACTGAACGATGTGGGGTTCGATTATCAATACTGAATGGGGTTTGATTATCGATACTGAACGGTGTGGTATTTGGTTATCAATACTGAATGGGGTTTGATTATCGATACTGAACAGCGTGGGGTTCGGTTATCAATTCTGAATGGGGTTTGGTTATCGATACTGAACGGTGTGGGGTTTGATTATCAATACTGAATGGGGTTTGATTATCGATACTGAACGGTGTGGGGTTTGATTATCAATACTGAATCGTGTGGGGTTTGATTATCAATACTGAATGGGGTTTGATTATCGATACTGAACGGTGTGGGGTTTGATTATCAATACTGAATGGGGTTTGATTATCAATAATGAACGGTGTGGGATTTGGTTATCAATACTGAATAGGGTTTGATTATCGATACTGAACGGTGTGGGGTTTGATTATCAATACTGAATCGTGTGGGGTTTGATTATCAATACTGAATGGGGTTTGATTATCGATACTGAACAGTGTGGGGTTTGGTTCTCAATACTGAATGGGGTTTGATTATCGATCCTGAATGGTGCAGGGTTTGGTTATCAATACTGAATGGGGTTTGATTATCGATACTGATCAGTGTGGGGTTTGGTTCTCAATACTGAATGGGGTTTGATTATCGATACTGAACGGTGTGGGGTTCGGTTATCAATACTGAATGGCGTTTGATTATCGATACTTAATGGTGCGGGGTTTGGTTATCATAACTGAATGGGGTTTGATTATCGATACTGAATGGTGTGGAGTTCGGTTATCAATACTGAATGGGGTTTGATTATCAATACTGAACGGTGTGGGGTTTGGTTATCAATACTGAATGTTGTTTGATTATCGATACTGAACGGTGTGCGATTTGGTTATCAATACTGAATGGGGTTTGATTATCGATACTGAACCGTGTGAGTTCGGTTATCCATACTGAATGGGGTTTGATTATCGATTCTGAACCGTGTGAGTTCGGTTATCAATACTGAA
>NW_025139961.1:0-1231 GCF_004010195.1 Chiloscyllium plagiosum | reverse complement strand
GTTCACGAAAATATTCACCAGAACAGCTGTTCATACTAACATTCACGGGGACAGCTGTTCACTACAATATACACCGGGACAGCTGTTCACTACAATATACACAGGGACAGCTGTTCACTACAATATTCACCAGGACAGCTGTTCACTCCAATATACACCGGGACAGCTCTTCTCTACAACATACCCCAGGACAGCTGTTCACTACAATATGGACCTGGACAGCTGTTCACAACAACATACAACGGGACAGCTTTTCACGACGATATAGACTGGGACAGCTGTTCACGTCCATATACACTGGGACAGCTGTTCTCTACAATATTCACCAGGACAGCTGTTCACGACAATATGCACCAGGATAGCTGTTCACTACAATATAAACTAGGACAGCTGTTCACTACAATATACACCGGGACAGCTGTTCTCTACAATATACACTGGGTCAGCTGTTCACCACAATATTCACCAGTACAGCTGTTCACTATAATATACACCGGGACAGGTATTCTCTAAAATATATAATGGGACAGCTGTTCACCACAATATTCACCAGTACAGCTGTTCACTACAATATACACCGGGACAGCTGTTCACTCCAATATACACTCGGACAACTGTTTACTACAATATTCACCAGTACAGCTGTTCACTACAATATACACCGGGACAGCTGTTCTCTACAATATACACTGGGACAGCTGTTCACCACAATATTCACCAGTACAGCTGTTCACTACAATCTACACCGGGACAGCTGTTCTCTACAATATAGACCGGGACAGCTGTTCACGACAATATAGACTGGGACAGCTGTTCACTACAATATACACCAGGACAGCTGTTCAGTACAATGTACACCAGGACAGCTGTTCACTACAATATACACTGGGACAGCTGTTCACTACAATATACACCGGGCCAGCTGTTTTCTACAATATACACCAGGACAGTTGTTCACTACAATATACACTGGGACAGCTTTTCACCACAATATTCACCAGTACATCTGTTCACTACAATATACACCGGGACAGCTGTTCACTACAATATACACCGGGACTACTGTTCACGACAATATACACTGGGACAGGTGTTCTGTACAATATACACTAAGTCAGCTGTTCACTACAATATTCACCAGTACAGCTGTTCACTACAATATACACCGGGACAGCTGATCACTACAATATTCACCAGTAGAGCTGTTCACTACAATATACACTGGGACAGC
>NW_025139960.1:0-1231 GCF_004010195.1 Chiloscyllium plagiosum | reverse complement strand
ACCGCCCCCAGCCTGACCCTCAGTGCCATCCACCCACTACCCCAGCCTGACTTTCACCACCATCCATTTACCACCCCAGCCTGATCCTCACTGCCATCCACACACCGCCCACAGCCTGAACATCACCGCTGTCCACACACCAACCCCTGCCCTACGCTCACTGCCATCCACACACTACCCAGAGCCTGATCCTCACCGACATCCATTTATCACCCCAAACCCGACCCTCACTGCCATCCATACACCGCCCACAGCGTGAACATCACTGCTGTCCACACACCGACCCCAGCCGGACCTTCACTGCCCTCCACACAGTACCCACAGCCTGAACCTCACTGTTGTCCACACTCTGCCCACAGCCTGATCCTCACCGCAGTCCATATAACGCCCACAGCCTGAACCTCACCACCGGACACTCATTGCCCCCAACCTGACCCTCACCACCATCCACTTACAGCCTCCAGCCTGACCCTCACTGCCATCCACACACCGGCACCAGCCGGACAGTCTCCGCAGTCCATACACCTCACCCAGCCTGATCCTCACCGATGCCCACTCACCGCCCACTGCTCACCGCCATCCACAGACTGCCCACAGCCTGACGCTCACCGCAGTCCACACATTGTCCCCAGCCTGATCCTCACTGCTGTCCACACGTCACCCTCAGCCTGAACCTCACCGCCATCCTCATACCGACCCCCTGACCCCAGCCTTGCCCTCGCCACCATCCGCTTACCACTCCCAGCCTGACCCTCACTGCCATCCACACACCACCCACAGCCTGAACCTCTCCGCAGTCCACACACCGCCCCCAGCCTGATCCTCATGCTGTCCCCACGTCTCCCCCAAAATGACCCTCACCACCATCCTCACATCGACCCCAACCTGTCCCTCACAACCATCCACACACCACGCACAGCCTGACCCTTGCCGCCATCCATTTACCTCCCTCAGCCTGACATCCACTGCCGTCCACACACCGTCCCCAGCCTGACCCTCACTGCCGAACGTACACTGCCATCAGCCTGACCCTCACCACCATCCACACAGCGCCCTCAGCCAGTCCCTCACTTTAGGCCTCTCACCGTACCCAGTTTGACCCTCACTGCCATCCATACACCACCCACTGCCTGACCCTCACTGCCATCCACACTCCGGCCACAGCCTGGCCCTCACTGCCATGCACACACCGCCCCCAAACCTGACCCTCTCCGACGCACACTCACCTCCC
>NW_025139959.1:0-1231 GCF_004010195.1 Chiloscyllium plagiosum | reverse complement strand
TCATTTTTCCCGTAGCTTGATACCTCAACACATGTTTTATGCCATGTGCTTATAATATACAGGCGTTCATATTTCCGGGTACATGCAGAAGTGACAGTGTGGGTGTTTTTAAGTGTCTGAGTCAATGAAACAAAAGGGGAGTTGCAGATTTAATTGAAGTATTCCATGTTGGGGTTTTGTCGCGTTATTCTGACTCTTGCAGATAAAAGAAGAGACTTGCGGTGAAATGTGAGTTGATTGAGGGACTGTGATCTCGTGGCGATCTGTCCCCTTTAGGAGCTAACGATGATTGACAATAAAAACCGCTGCAAAGTGTTTAGTTGAAGTCAGAACGTTAAAGGGTTTCTGACGAGAATTTACCTCATAGCTTTTAATTACAGTTGGAGAAAAGGCAACTGAAGAGAGAGATTTGAAGACAAGTGACGTCACTTAAACAACAATGTCACATCATTGAGCTCTGGCAGGGTTGAAAAAATAAAACTTTGAAAACATCCACAACAAAGGCAATCCAGGTGGGCGGCAGACCTGCTAGGGATCCTGATGCATTAATGAGTAATCCCAAAAAACAAGGAATTCATAGCGTTTGGATTAATGACTGGTTGAATTTAGCACAGGTAATTGCTGGAAGGAATGGTAAATCTGTGAACATGTCGGGGAACTAAGTAAACAGTTACACGTGATTCTGAATGAAGTCAAGGTCAGGTAGGTAGCTGAGGACACAGATCGGGATCAGCAGTTTGATAATCCCAGGGACCAGGAGACAATGTCATGGGAAAGGTGGGGCCAGAGCTCAGAGGATTCCAACAGCAGGGTCACAGCCTTTATGAGGGAATAGAACAGGTGAAATGGGACGTGCCAATAGTGAACACAGAAATTAACACTTACTTCCCTCCTGGGCAATACCTTCAGCTGCTCCCGGGAGGGACGGGAGAATGGATCAGACACAGGAACACCCGCCACCCACCGGACTCTAATGACAGTGCAATCCCAGGCAATGGCACTGTCATCATCACCCGAGAAAGACTGGACAGGGTGAAACCGGGAATACTCCGGACAATCAGGATTTCCGTACACCGGATGATCTGGGTCCTAAATCCTGGAATGATTCTGAAGGGAACCTGGGCATTGGAGGGGTATGTGAGCTCACTCCATGGGCGGGGATTTGGTATTCCGTGTGTGAAGTTAATGTAATGTACATAACTCCATCCACCTTCACCACAAAAACTAATAA
>NW_025139958.1:0-1231 GCF_004010195.1 Chiloscyllium plagiosum | reverse complement strand
CAGTGGGAGGTATGTCGGGCTGTGATGGTTACTATACAGTGGGCGATATGTCGGGCCGTGATGGTTACTGTACAGTGGGAGGTATGTTGGGCCGTGATGGTTACTGTACAGTGCGGGTTATGTAAAGCTGTGATGGTTAATGTGCAGTGGGAGGTATGTCGGGCAGTGATGGTTACTGTACAGCGGGAGGTATGTCGGCCCGTGACCGTTACTGTACAGTGGGAGGTATGTCGGGCCATGATGGTGACTGTACAGTGGGAGATATGTCGGGCCGTGATGGTTACTGTACAGTGAGGGTTATGTAAAGCTGTGATGGTTACTGTACAGTGGGAGGTATGTCTGGCCGTGACGGTTACTGTACAGTGGGAGGTATGTCGGGCCGTGATGGTTACTGTACAGTAGGAGGGATGTCGGGGTGTGATGGTTACTGTACAGCAGGAGGAATGTCGGGCCGTGATGATTACTGTACAGTGGGAGGTATGTCGGCCCGTGACGGTTACTGTACAGTGGGAGGTATATTCGGGCCGTGATGGTTACTGTACAGTGGGAGGTATGTCGAGCCGTGACGGTTACTGGACAGTGGGAGGTATGTCTGGCCGTGATGGTTACTGTACAGTGAGAGGTATTTGGGGCCGTGATGGTTACTGTACAGTGGGAGGTATGTCTGGCCGTGATGGTTACTGTACAGTGGGAGGTATGTTGGGCCGTGACGGTTACTGTACAGTGGGAGGTATGTTGGGCCGTGACGGTTACTGGACAGTGGGAGGTATTTCGGGCCGTGACGGTGACTGTACAGTGGGAGGTATGTCGGGCTGTGATGTTACTGTACAGTGAGGGTTATGTAAAGCTGTGATGGTTACTGTACAGTGGGAGGTATGTCTGGCCGTGACGGTTACTGTACAGTGGGAGGTATGTCGGGCCGTGATGGTTACTGTACAGTAGGAGGGATGTCGGGGTGTGATGGTTACTGTACAGCAGGAGGAATGTCGGGCCGTGACGGTTACTGTACAGTGGGAGGTATGTCGGCCCGTGACGGTTACTGTACAGCGGGAGGTATGTTGGCCCGTGACGGTTACTGGACAGTGGGAGGTATATTCGGGCCGTGATGGTTACTGTACAGTGGGAGGTATGTCGAGCCGTGACGGTTACTGGACAGTGGGAGGTATGTCTGGCCGTGATGGTTACTGTACAGTGGGAGGTATTTGGGGCTGTGATGGTTACTGCACAGTGC
>NW_025139957.1:0-1231 GCF_004010195.1 Chiloscyllium plagiosum | reverse complement strand
GTGAAACCAGGGTTAGGTGCTGAATGAACTCTTATTTTACTGTGGCAATGCGCAGTGTCAGGCAGTGCGGTTACATGAATGTTACTGATACTTTAACAGCACAAGCCTGAATGAAGCCTGGATCTTGCTGCACATGGACACAGAGCTGGCGGGGGACAAAACGTTCTGAACATTGGGGGGAGACATTGATGAAGCAGCTAAAGATGTTTGTGAAGAGGAAGCTACCCTGAGGATCTCCCACAGAGCTGATCCAGGACTGAGATGATGAACATCTTCCTTTGTGCTATGTTTGACTCCAAACACTGGAGAGTTTACTCTGATTCCCATTAAGTCCAGCTCCTTGATGTCAACAGAAGTCAACCATTGCCTTGATATCAGGGACAGTCATGTTTACCTGAACCCTTGCCTCAGCCTCTTCTGTTCACATCAATAAGCCATGATATAGGAGCAGCATGTGTTTTCTTCAAATAGGTGGGATTGAATGTCAGGATGTCTCTTCTCAAGAGTGTTCGGGGAGCTAGATGACTGAAAGTATTTGAAGAGGAAATAGATGGATATTGACCTGTCAGAGAGTTGAGGGCTATGAAGAATTGGGAATGAAAGAGGATTTGGGGCCAGGAGCAGATCAGCCATGGTCTTAGTGAAGGGCAAGGCAGGCTTGGGGAGTGAACGACATGCCCCTGTTTCTGATGCTCTCCCATTCTGTTATTGGAAAGTTAGTGGGTGTTATTTTTATGAATGTTCTGGTATTGCATTTTGCAGTCAGGGAGACCAGATGATTTTGTGAGCCGTTCTTGAGTGTGGTATGTGGGCTGTATTCACAGTGACTCTGGGTCTACAACATGACCAACAAATGGAGCACAAGCTGCAGATAGGGGAAGCTTTCTAACGAGAGATGAGGGGCCTCTTTCATACCCAGCCTGGATTTTCCAATTACATTTCCCAAATCACGTCAAAGCGTGTGTGACAGTCTTGAGGGACTAAATGGTCTCCTCTGTTTCTGTGCATCAGGTTATAGATGTAAGTAGCCTCCAACTGTTCCTGTCTAGCAGGTATGAGGGGCTGAATGGAACACAGGAACATGGGACTGAGGAGCAGGAGGGGGTCATTAGATACTTTGAGCCTTCTCCAACAGGCAGTAAGATTGTGGCTGATCAGGTTGGGGTCTCAGCCCCACTTTCCTGTCTGTATCCCATTTTCCGTGACTCACTTCTTTGTCAAATATTTAACT
>NW_025139956.1:0-1231 GCF_004010195.1 Chiloscyllium plagiosum | reverse complement strand
GGGCAATCAGCACATTAAGCAGTTGGTTATAATTCCATCCAATAAATGCAATTGGTACCTTCCATTTCAGTTCAGTAATTACACGGGATACATGATGCGCCGACCAATAACTATACTTTATTACAAAAGTTCCAACACGCTAACAGCCACATGTATCGGGATGTTCGGGGAAACATTTAAAAGGGATGTAAGCGGCAACTTTTTCACACAGAGGGTGACGTCTGTATGGGATGGGCTGCCAGAGGAAGTTGTGGAGGCTGGTCCAATTGCAGCATTTAAAAGATATCTAGATGGCTTTTAGCTTATTTTTATTTTATTTTATTTATTTTTATTTATCAATGTACAGTAATCATGTGATTTTGTCAATTTGTCTTTGAATTATCATGAGAGTCCCATTGTATTTTGATCATTCTTGTTCCATTCTATCATGATTGAAAATTACTATTTCATTTTCAACAAATTACACACAGAAGCTTTTTAACTAATTCCCAGTCCAATAATCATTAAAAACATCTGATTAGTTTTCATTTGAGTAACCACAGCAATCCTGTGATTTCGTCCAGCCCTCTCTGGGCGGGAATATTATGAAGGCATCTTGTGGAGATTTGGTAGTTTCTCTACTACGAGACCAGGAGGGATGAGGTTGAGTTCCCAAATTCATCAGACATGTGTCAGAGCAGCTCTTCATGTTGAGTAGAAAATATCTTAGCACAGACTGGATCGCTTTTCAATCCAACATTAGATGTTCCCCAATCTGTTGTTCATTCCAATAATCACAGTATCTGTTATTTATTTTCTTTGGAACACAATGAAAAGTATGGATCTAATTCTGCTGGTTCTAAAATCCAAGGAAAATATTAGAGAATGCTGCAGTCTTAGAGATAATAAAGTCTAAGAAATGATATTAAAATGAAACGAAAATTAATTTCTTCTTTAGTAAAATAAATTAATACCATTTACTAATATTCCCCAGTAAGCTGATTACCTACATTTGCAACTAAATACTGTAATTCATCTAAACATTTTTATACATTTGGTCAGATATAATTTCTGATTCTTGTTAAATTCATGAATTTTCAGAAGTTTCTTTATATCTTTCCATTCACCAATTCATATTGTTTGTAAGATCGCAATGATTTTTCAATATCGGAGTGTAATCATTTGCATATCACAGGTATTGCCTGATGGTTTAACTGTTTTGCACCAAGGAATTCCAGTCAATTGCAAAAAT
>NW_025139955.1:0-1231 GCF_004010195.1 Chiloscyllium plagiosum | reverse complement strand
ACTGCACATGGATTATGGTTAATTCATCTCCTGTTGCAAGCCAAGCCTGGTGGAAACTTCCCTCCCTGTTGCCACAATGTGGATAGAATTGATACAACAGATGGTTTCTTGGTGTTCAGCATGCATGCAGGATAAATTTTGTCTCCAGCTCCTTGCAACTGTGGCTCCCAATTTCCATTCCAAATTTGCGGTCAGAACGCGAGTAAACAATGATTTTCCGTGTGATGCAACAGGGTGATGCCTAACTCCCCTTTGAGTGAAACAGCATGTCTCCCATCCCTTCCCCAAAGGAAGGGTTTATAATTATTCAGTGACTTTACCTTAGAATTGATACAACAGATGGTTTCTTGGTCTTCGGCATGCATGCAGGATAAATTTTGTCTCCAGCTCCTTGCAACTGTGGCTCCCAATTTCCATTCCAGGCTTTGTGGTCAGAACGCGAGTAAACGATGATTTTCCATGTGATGCAACAGGGTGATGCCTAACTCCCCTTTGAGTGAAACAGCATGTCTCCCATCCCTTCCCCAAAGGAAGGGTGTGTAATTATTCAGTGACTTTACCTGCGGGCTGTTGTTTGTGTGTGTTCAAACATAGAATCGTAGAATCAGAAAATGTAGGTGAGGCACTTCAGCTCATTGAGTCCACACTGTGAAACGTTACTCAAAGTCTATACTTGCCACACATTCCAAAACTTAACGTATAGCCTTTAATTATTGGACACATCGTGTGGCTCATGCAAGAACTTTTCAAGGATTGTGAGGTTTCCCAACTTCGGTAACTCTCAGTCAAATAATTCCAGACCCACAATCCTCCCGGTGAAAAGTTTTCTCCTCAACTTCCCTTCAAACCTTTTACCTTTCAATTTCAAATTATGCCAACTAGTTATTGACGTTTTGACAGAGGGGAACAGCTACTTACTGATCACTCTGTCCGTGGCCCGCATAATCGTGCACACCTCAAACAGTTCATCCCGTACATTCTCTGCTTTAAAGCAAATAACCCGAGCAGATCTTGCTTCCCTTTGTTGCTAAACTGATCCATAGAATATAGAAATGTACTGTGCAGGAACAGCTGATTCTGCCCACAATACTACCATTTTAAACTAATTCTATCTGCCTGCACGCAGCTTGTTTCCCTCTTATTCTACTCGTTCATTTGTAAATCTAACACATTTTAAGCTTTGCTATGATATCCAGTGCAGCCACCTCTCCTGGCAGAGTGGTCCCGTTAC
>NW_025139954.1:0-1231 GCF_004010195.1 Chiloscyllium plagiosum | reverse complement strand
GAAAGCGGAAAGGGGTGGGGAGGGAAATATATCTTTGGTAGTAGAGTTTGTTTGGAGGTGGCATAAATGTCGGCGGACAATGTGGTTTATGCGAAGGTTAGTAGGGTGGGAAGCGAGGGCCAGGAGGGTTCTGTGCTTGTTACAGTTGGAGGGATGGGATTTGAGGGCGGAGGAGAAGAACGTGGATGGGATGCGTTGGAGGGCATCTTCAACCACGTGGAAAGGGAAATTGTGGTTTTTAAAGAAGGAGCCATCTGGTGTGTTCCGTGGTGGAACTAGTCCTTCTGGGAGCAGATACGGCGGAGACGGAGGAAATGCAGTAGGTAAGGTGGGAAGAGGTGTAATTCAGGTAGCTGTGGCAGTCAGTGGGTTTGTAAAAACTGTTGTTGTCAAATCGGTCAACATTGATGGAGATGGAGAGGTCCAGGAAGGTGAGGGAGGTGTCAGAGGTGTTCCAGGTGAATTTAAAGATGGGGTGGAATGTATTGATGAAGTTGATGAACTGCTCAACCTCCTCGCAGGAGCATGAGGAGGCGCCGCTGCCAGTCTTCAATGTAGCGGCGAAAGAGGTGGGGAATGGTGCCAGTCTAACTACGGAAGATGGACTGTTCCACATAGCCGACAAAGAGACAGGCATAGCTGGGGAACATGCGGGGGAAATGGGTGAATTCGTAGAAAAATTTTTTTTGGACCAGTTCAGCCAAATGAATGTGTGTGTCAGTGGAGGGGTACTGCTGGGGACGTCGTGAGAGGAAGAAACTGAGGGCTTGGAGGCCTTGGTCATGGCCAATGGAGGTGTCGAGGGATTTGATGTCCATTGTGAAGATGAGGCATTGGGGCCGGGGAAACGGAAGTCTTGGAGGAGGTGGAGGGCGTGGGTCATATCTCGAACGTATGTGGGGAGTCGCTCGACCGGGGGGACAGGACAGTATCGAGGTAGGTGGAGATGGGTTCGGTAAGGCAGGAGCATGCTGAGGTAATAGGTTGGCCGGGGTGGTACGCTTGGGAAATCTTGGGAAGGAGGTAGAATTGGGTGACGCGAGGTTCCCGGATTATGATGTTGGAAGCTGTGGGTGGGAGATCTCCTCAGGTGACGAGGTTGTGTATGGTCTGGGAGATTATGGTTTGGTGATGGGGTGGGGTCATGGTCGAGTGGATGGTAGGAGGAGGCGTCTTCCTGTTGGCGCCTGGCTTCAGTGGTGTAGCGGTCAGTGCGCCAAACTATCACTAC
>NW_025139953.1:0-1231 GCF_004010195.1 Chiloscyllium plagiosum | reverse complement strand
ATATAGCCCAGAACTCCGGCTCAGAGGAATGGGCGTTACCCACTATGCAAGACTTAAGCCATGCCCAGATTTTGGGTCACATTTTAAATATCAGCTTTCAACTCGATATGGATTAATTAAAATTTGGTTCAAAATACTGAATTACACAGTTAAAAGAATTACATTTTTTCAACAGATGAAAGGTATTCACTTCAAATGTACGATATTGAGTTTATGTGTTCTGCCTTCATGATAAACTATGAAGATCTTCATGATAAACTATGAAGTAGCTATTATCTGACATCTGCAATATGAGGGAAAGACATCCTGCAGACCTACACTGCACCATAAGGAATCTGGAATAGATACTTATTACTGAACATCAGAGACGAAGAAAGCACATACTTTCTGGATCAAAACACCAATCACTCTTTCCCGCCTGTAACGTGTGACTGCCCTCGGCTTAAAAACACGAAATTATTTAAGACAGCAGATTACTTTCCAACATTTCTTCCCCAGCACTATAACTCATTGAGCTGAGGAGTCGCAGATGGAGTTTAACTTCGATAAATGCAAGGTAAAACAATTTGATAAAACAAACAAGGAGACGACATACACAATTAAATGTCATGGTACTGGTAGCATTGGAGAGCAGAGGGATCTAGGGTCCTGGTATATTTCTTTGACGTTTGCATCATGTGTAGACGGGCGGGGGTATGTAGGAGTTTGGCTTGCTGGCCTTCACTGCTCAGATCTTTGAGTACAGGACCTGGAACATTATCTTCAGGTCGAGCAGGACATTTGTGAGGACTCTCCTGGAGTACTGTGTGCAGTTCAGTTCACCCAGTAACATTGAGGATATTATTAAACTGGAGATGTTTCAGAAAGGATTGACCGGGTTTTTGCTGGGAATGGAATGTTTAAGTTATAAGGACAGACTCGATGGACTGGGACCTTTTCCACTGCAGTGTAGGAGGTTGAGACCTTGTCAACCTTATAGAGGGTTATAAAACAATGGCGGGTATTGGTCCATCTGATCAAGATCCCGTTATATTCTGTGGTAATCATTTTCTCTGTCCACTGCACCTTCAATTTTGGTGTCAAATATGAACTTACTAACCATACCTCCTGTGTTCACATCCAAATCATTTATGTAAATGATGAATAACAACGGAGCTAGGTCACAGTCCTCCAGTCTGAAAAACAGCCCGAAACCACCATCCTCTGTATTCTAACTTTGAACCAGTTCTAT
>NW_025139952.1:0-1231 GCF_004010195.1 Chiloscyllium plagiosum | reverse complement strand
GGCAAATCCCTTACTGTTATCAACATGCTTGGAAACTATTTCAGCTCAAATGATCGTCCAAAGCCATTTTGAATTTCATGAATACCTGCTATATTATGAAGAATATTATTTTACGATGTATATACAGTCCAGGGATGGTTCGGGGGTTGCAAGCGTATATGGACAGAGTATCCTTGGAGAAGACACGGAGCAGATGGACGCGATAGAATTCAGAAGAATGAGAGCTGGGATGTTACATGAGCCAAGGAGGTAGGATGGGGCAAATATGGACAAAAAATATTCTTTCCCCTCTTGGATGTATGTCGGTCCAAACAGTATTATCTCAGAATAATGTGACACACAATTCAAACAGGGGAATGAGCAATTGTTTCACTCAGAGGGGATGAAATCTGTTTCATTCTTCGTTGTAGAGGGGTTTCGAAATTGTGCTGACAAGTACATTCAAGGATGTGAAGAAAGACTGTTAATCGGGACTGGAGGCAAGGATTATTGGGAAAAGAGAATTAAGGGGAGTCTGTGATTAGCAGATCAGCCATAACCTAATTGACTGGCAGAGCAGACTCGATTACCTAAATTGACTACTGCTGCTCCTGCATTTTCGGATCTAATTGAGGTCCCTTGGGACACTCTTCCTGAATAATGGTTGTAACGAAGTCTTTGATGGCCTTTCAAGGAATATTTAGAGAGAATCCTGCATAACGAGAGTGTTTATGGTTTGCAATGTGGACAGGAATGCAGCTTTGAGATTTCAGCTGAAAGTTATGCCTCATTCTTGTTGACGCTTCGAGTTCCGAGAACAAGGGAGCTCACAGAACCCTCCAGAACCAGTCTGATGATACAAGTGGAGATAAA
This sequence comes from Chiloscyllium plagiosum, assembly GCF_004010195.1. NCBI lineage: Eukaryota > Metazoa > Chordata > Chondrichthyes > Orectolobiformes > Hemiscylliidae > Chiloscyllium > Chiloscyllium plagiosum. Next base: position 379 of record NW_025139952.1, on the reverse strand, counting down.
ATGATGATAAATATATTCAGAGAGAAAGGGGGAGTTCATGGAATTCTCTGCTGCAGAGAATAGTTGGATTAAATACATTGAAATTTTCCAAGCAAGGAGTTGGATATCATTCTTGAAATGGAGAGCCAATAGAAGAGGGGACAGAGTTGGACGGTGATCCACATGATCTATTGAATTGCAGAGCAGACTGGAAAGGGTTAGGTCCAAGCCTCTCTGTCAGGAAGGAAATGGAGATCGGGAAAGGCAGGAAACCGGTGAAACCAGTGTACCTCTGATACATTGTATGCTTGCTATTTCTCAGCAGTGCCAACAGTTGGCTGTTTGTCCTGCCTGAAAATATAATTACAGAATATGGATCACTAACTTCGGTCGTTTTCAT
>NW_025139951.1:0-1231 GCF_004010195.1 Chiloscyllium plagiosum | reverse complement strand
TGAGATATTGAGGGCGCACTTTCAGAGGTATTGCGGGAGCACTATCTGAGGTACTGAGGAAGAACTATCTGAAATATTGAGGGAGCACTTTCTGAGGTACTGATGAGGCACTTTTTGAGGTATTGAGAGAGCACTATCAGAGATATTGAGGGAGAACTATGAGCTATTGAGGGAGCAATTTCAGATGCATTGAGGGAGCTCTTTCTGAGGTATTGATAGAGCATTATCTGAGGTACTGAGGGAGCACTTTCTGAGGTACTGATGGAGAACTATCTAAGGTATTGAGGGAGCACTTTCTGAGGTACTGAGGGAGAACTATCTAAGGTACTGAGGGAGCACTTTCTGAGGTACTGAGGGAGCATTATCTGGGATATTGAGGGAGCACTTTCTGAGGTACTGAGGGAGCACTTTCTGAGGTACTGAGGGAACACTTTCTGAGGTATTGGGGAGAACTGTCTGAGGTACTGAGGGAGAATCTCCTGAGGTTTTGAGGGAGCACTTTCTGAGGTACTGAGGGAGCACTTTCTGAGTTAGTGAGGGAGCACTTTCTAGGGTCCTGAGGGAGCACTGTCTGAGGTATTGAGGGAACACTTTCTGAGGTATTGGGGAGCACTTTCTGAGGTATTGATGGAACACATTCTGAGGTCCTGAGGGAGCACTGTCTGAGGTACTGAGGGAACACTTTCTGAGGTAATGGGGAGAACTGTCTGAGGTACTGAGGGAGAATCTCCTGAGGTTTTGAGGGAGCACTTACTGAGGTACTGAGGGAGCACTTTCTAGGGTCCTGAGGGAGCACAGTCTGAGGTACGGAGGGAACACTTTCTGAGGTATTGGGGAGCACTTTCTGAGGTATTGGGAACCACTGTCTGAGGTACTGAGGAAGCACTTTCTGAGGTGTTGAGGGAGCACTTTCTGAGGTATTGAGGGAGCATTATCTGAGGTACTGCGGGCGAACTATGTGAGCTATTGGTGGGGCACTTTCTGAAGTATTGAGGGAGGAATTTCTGAGGTACTGAGGGAGGATTATCTGAGGTATTGAGGGAGAACTATCTGAGATATTGAGGGAGGACTTTCTGAGATATTGAGGGAGCACCTTTTGATGTACTGAGTGTGCACCTTCTGAGGTATTGAGGGAGCACTATCTGAGGTATAGAGGGAGCACTTTATGAGGTATTGAGGGAGAGCTATCTGAGGTATTGAGGGAGCACTTTCTGAGGTACTGAGGGAGCAC
>NW_025139950.1:0-1231 GCF_004010195.1 Chiloscyllium plagiosum | reverse complement strand
AGAGAGAAAGACTGGCAGACAGTTAGACGAGAGAGAGAGAGACTGGCAGGCAGTTAGATGAGAGAGAGAGATTGAGAGAGAGAGGAGAGAGAGAGAAGTTGGCAGGTAGACAAGAGAGAGATATAGAGAGAGAGGCAGGCAGTTCAATGAGATAGAGATAGAGAGAAAAGCAGACAGTTAGATAGAGAGAGGCATAGAGAGAGAGTGAGAGTGAGAGAGGCAGGCAGTTAGACAAGAGTGAGAGAGAGAGATAGATTGAGAGAGCTGGAGACAGGGAGTTAGAGAGCCAGGAGCAGTTAGAGTCCGAGAGAGAGAGAGAGACAGTGCAATCAATAAGTGATGTATGCTGGGGAGAGGGAATAAGCCTTATCTTGTAACTACACAATGAGAGAGAGAGACAGAGAGAGAGAGAGGTAAACATTAGATGAGAGCGAGAGATAGAGAGAGAGAGAGAGAGGCAGGCAGTTAGAAGAGAGAGGGATAGCGAGAGAGGCGGGCAATTAGACGAGAGAGAGAGAGAGGGTAGGGGTAGGCAGTTAGATGAGAGAGAGGTAAACAGTTAGAAGAGCATTGAATTGAAAAAAATGGTCATTTTGGAACAGAGGATTTTCAAGGAATATCTTCTCTTCAGACTCAATAGCAAGTAATCACTGAAGTTTAAAAAAACTTCTAACAAATTATATAAAATGCTGCATAGCAAAGTATTCTCTTGTTAATCGAACAAACAACAGAACACAGTTGGGATGCCTTGTACATTGCTCTTCTCTCGATCCCACCCTGTTGTCTTTTTGGATAAATGAAAACGGTTTAGAAATCTAAGCCACTTAAGGAGGGTGTGGTTTCAGGATGTTTAGATGAACACATGTAGTTGTGGATGCCAAATTGATCCTGATTTAATTTCACAATATTCCTATTCTAATTTACCAGGAGACATATAGTGAGAAGGTGTATGAAGGGCTTTAAATTAAATTGATCTCATGTTGAAAACAGTGTAATCCTCACAAAAGTATTGTGCTGTTGGGCATGTTGTTTGGTTTGTTTTGAATTCAAGTTTTTTTGGGTGGAGTGAGTAGGGAATTTATCACCTTTTTTAGTTTTGTATAGAATAATACCTGTATTATTCCCCTGTGTGCCACTCTCTCTACCTACCTGACTGCTTTGCTGTCTCTCTCTCCCTCTCTCTCTGCCTGCCACTGACTCGCTGTGTCTCTCTACCTGCCTGCCAATCCCT
>NW_025139949.1:0-1231 GCF_004010195.1 Chiloscyllium plagiosum | reverse complement strand
CTGGCAGGGAAATTTGCGTGAACTGCTTGGGAGGATTTAAACTAGTAAGGTGGGGGAGGGGGGGTGGGACTCAGGCAGATAGTGAGGAAAGAGATCGATCTGAGACTGGTACAACTGAGAACAGACGTGAGTCAAACAGTCAGGTTAGGCAGGGACAAGGTAGGACTAATAAATTAAACTGCATTTATTTCAATGCAAGGGGCCTAACAGGGAAAGCAGATGAACTCAGGGCATGGTTAGGAACATGGGACTGGGATATCATAGCAATTACGGAAACATAGCTCAGGGATGGGCAGGACTGGCAGCTAAATGTTCCAGGATACAAATGCTACAGGAAGGATAGAAAGGGAGGAAAAAGAGGAGGGGGAGTGGCATTTTTGATAAGGGATAGCATTACAGCTGTGCTAAGGGAGGATATGCCCGGAAATACATCCAGGGAAGTTATTTGGGTGGAACTGAGAAATAAGAAAGGGATGATCACCTTATTGGGATTGTATTATTTACCCCCCAATAGTCAGAGGGAAATTGAGAAACAAACTTGTAAGGAGATCTCAGCTATCTGTAAGAATAATAGGATGGTTATGGTAGGGGATTTTAACTTTCCAAACATCGACTGGGACTGCTAAAGTGTTAAAGGTTTAGATGGAGAGGAATTTCTTAAGTGTGTACAAGACAAATTTCTGATTCAATATGTGGATGTACTGACTAGAGAAGGTGCAAAACTTGACCTACTCTTGGGAAATAAGGCAGGGCAGGTGACTGAAGTGTCAGTGGGGGAGCACTTTGGGGCCAGCGACCATAATTCTATATGTTTTAAAATAGTGACGGAAAAGGATAGACCAGATCTAAAACTTGAAGTTCTAAATTGGAGAAAGGCCAATTTTGACGGTATTAAGCAAGAACTTTCGAAAGCTGATTGGAGGCAGATGTTTACAGGTAAAGGGACGGCTGGAAAATGGGTAGCCTCAAGAATCCAGAGAAAGTATATTCCTGTTAGGGTGAAAGGAAAGGCTGGTAGCAAGAGGGAATGCTGGATGACTAAAGAAATTGAGGGTTTGGTTAAGAAAAAGAAGGAAGCATATGTCAGGTACAGTCAGGATAGATCGAGTGAATCCTTAGAAGAGTATAAAGAAAGTAGGAGTATACTTAAGAGGGAAATCAGGAGGGCAAAACGGGGGTATGAGATAGCTTTGGCAACTAGAATTAAGGAGAATCCAAAGGGGTTTTACAA
>NW_025139948.1:0-1231 GCF_004010195.1 Chiloscyllium plagiosum | reverse complement strand
CTTTCTGTACAGTAGAACCAGCAACTTTGCGTCCAAACTGGCACCTGCTACCTTCCCCTGGTGAGCCATCTTCCCCTGCAGTGTCGTAAACGATATGACTGTTTTGGAGAGAAACGACCGCAGGGGATATCTGCACTCCCTTTCTTCTCTTTCTCTGCCTTACGGCCGCCCATTCCCCGGCTCCCTCAGCAATTCTAATCTGTGGTGTGACCAGTTCATTTAATGTTCTATCCACGAAACCACGAATGCTCCAAAGTGAGTCCATCTTCAGCTCCAGAGCCATGATGCAGCCGAACAAGAGGTCCAGCTAGGCACACCTGCTGCTTGTGAAGTTGTCAGCCCAGCAGTGTCCCTGAGCTCCCATACTGAGCACGGGTCTGTGGTCTCCTGCAATTTTTAATCGTAAGTTTAATTTAGTCTTAACTTAGATAAACAAAACAAAAGGAAAGAAACGTTTTTTTTTACCAATCATACGATTTTAACAAAGAAATAGAAAAAATACATTGCCATATCAGCACACCACCGACTCCTCTTTTTTTGGTTGGGGGTGGAGGACAGATGGGAGGCACTAGATGTCCAGTGTCTCGGGTTCAGCTGCTGCCCAAATCTTTTTATTCACCCACCTTCCGAGAGTGCAATTCAACTACTCCCACTCAGCACCTCGCTCTCACCGCCGTGTCCGCTGTTGCAAATGAAGGCTGCTGGGACTAGAGGTGAAGCCCTTATAGTTTGGGAAATTTATCATTCTGTCAGCCCCCGATCCTCACTCGCTTTCGCTCCTCTGGAAAAAATGAAGTCCGCTGACTTTCACGTTAAGGCAATTTTGGTGAGAATCTTTACCTACTCGGCAGCCCCCGGCCCTTTCTTTCTCTTGCTCTTCTGGAAAAATAAGACCTATGATGCACTTCATTTCTACAATTTGCCGAGTCAAAAAGACCCCTCTATCCACGTTCGTCACTCACTTCGCACACATTCCAATTCACATTCCACATTGAATTCGTGAATAGCACCGTATAATGTGGATTGTGGACGTTCAGAAGCGGACTGTTTGCTGGGTATGTTAGCCGCCATATATCTATTTACTTTCCTACGAATTTTTTGTTTTATCTGATGTTTCTCTTCAGGTGCTGCCTTGCGAGGCACTGATGGTTTCTTGGTATTATCACTAAGTATTAACCTAAACACGTAGGCAATCTGAGGGAAGTTACGTTCGAGTCCTATTGCAACAGAG
>NW_025139947.1:0-1231 GCF_004010195.1 Chiloscyllium plagiosum | reverse complement strand
TATAGATAGTCCCCACCCTGATTGTACAGGTAGTCCCCACCCTGAATATATAGACAGTGCCCAAACTGAATACATAGGCAGTACCCACCCTGAATATATAGGTAGTCCCCACCCTGAATGTATAGGAAGGGACCATCTTGAATATAGAGGTAGTCCCCACCCTGAATATATAGGCAGTCTCCACTCTGCATATATAGGCAGTGCCCAACCTGAATACATAGGCAGTACCCACAATTAATACATAGGTAGTCCCACCCTGAATAAATAGGCAGACCCACCCTGAAAATATAGGTAGTCTCACACTGAGTATATAGGTAGTCCACATCCTGAATATATAGGCAGTGCCCAACCTGAATACATAGGCAGTACCCACCCTGAATATATACGTAGTCCCCACCCGGAATATATAGGTAGTCTCACACTGAGTATATAGGCAGTCCCCATTCTGAGTATATAGGCAGTGCCCAACCTGAAAACATAGGCAGTACCCACCCTGAATATATAGGTAGCCCCCACCCTGAATATATAGTTAGTCCACACCCTGATTATATAGGCAGAGCCCAACAATGAATATATAGGCAGTGCTCAACCTGAATACATAGGCAGTACCCACCCTGAATATATAGGTAGTCCCCACCCTGAATATATAATTAGTCCACACCCTGATTATATAGGCAGTACCCAAACATGAATATATACCCAGTCCCCACCATGCATATATAGGCAGTCCCCACGCTGAATAAACAGGCAGTACCCACCCTGAATATATAGGTAGACCCCACCCTGAATATATACGTAGAACTCACCCTGAGTATTTCGGCAGTCCCCACCATGAATATATAGGCAGTGCCCACCATGAATGTATAGGCAGTGTCCAACCTGATTATATAGGAAGTGCCCAACCTGAATATATAGGCAGTCCCCACCATGCATGTATAGGCAGTGCCCACCCTGAATATATAGGCAGTCCCAACCCTAAATATATAGGTAGTCCCCACCCTGAATACATAGGTAGACCCGACCCTTAATATAAAGGCAGTACCCACCCTGAATGTATAGGTAGTCTCACCCCGAGTATATAGGCATTCCCCACTCTGAATATATAGGCAGTCCCCACCCTGAATACATTGGCAGTACACACTCTGAATATATAGGTAGTCCCCACCCTGATTGTATAGGTAGTCCCCACCCTGAATATATAGACAGTGGCAAATCTGAATACATTGGCAGT
>NW_025139946.1:0-1231 GCF_004010195.1 Chiloscyllium plagiosum | reverse complement strand
ACAGGGTGGATAGGGGAGAGGGGACAGTGTGGGTCTGTGTGTGAAGAATAGGAATTAAGGGAGAATCCGCAACAATGGCTTCACCACAGCACTGCGGATGCATACCGCTGAAGTTAAGAGTGGAATGTTGGATGCTGGCCACCATAGTAATGTATCCAAAAGCTGCCTAGTTGAATATTTTTCACCATTTAATTGATGTATTGACATTGCAATGTGCTTATGAAGCAATCAATTGGATTTTTACAGCAATTATTAAGCACAATGAATTAGTATCTTTGTATCTACGCTATACAAGCAAATTAAACATTTTAAATCTATTTTGTTGGATATTTTGATGTACACCAAATGTACAGTTTATCCTATTGAATAGAGTCTGTTCAAATTGGTGGGTGATATGTTTGTATATATGTCTGTTCTTATGGATGTAATTAATGCTAAACTCTTAGCTTAATTTTACCCTTTGAGCCAAGTGACTGCTTATTCAGTTAATATTTTGTTGAATAAAACCATGAAAAATGTTTTTTTCTCTCTCTTAGGCCTGGATGTACTGCAGAATACCTCTGAATGACATCTTCTTAAAAACATGGTGTGCAAGTTTGAATGCTGTGTTTGGGACAGCGCTGATCTGTGCAGGTCCTGAATATGACTTGTTCACCACATGCTTAACTCAAAGATTGTTTTATTGGATCAGTGGATATTGCATTGAGGAGCCGGTATTTTGGTTCACTTCCAGCTGCTCTTTCAAAATTGCAACTATTTAACCTCTGGCCATCCAACGTTCATGGCATTTGTTCAGCTACTGATTTAATCATTCACACCTTCATTTCTACTTTCCATTTGCTAGTCCCTCTCAACCTGGCCATTCCCCCACCTAAGTATCTCTGTTGCCTTAGGATAAGTAATGCAAGCCTGAAACAAAATGATTTAGAACTGGTTTAGCTATCCACCATCAAATCTATCTGGACTAGTTCATCCACTATTGTCCTGTTCTCACACACTAAAACAGATCATGATTCCAGGATCAATCTGGAATAGAAAGATAACTCCCAGCTTATTTGTAAAATGACCCTTTGAAATCATATGTTCCTGTCTCCTCAACCCCCATCTCCAAGAACAAGTGCAAGTAGCTCCTGAACATCTTTTCCCCAAAGATTGAGATAATCCAATCAGCTTCCTCCATGGCATTCCTCCCAGCAAACCTGACCAAACTCCCTTTAATGGCTCACCCCTG
>NW_025139945.1:0-1231 GCF_004010195.1 Chiloscyllium plagiosum | reverse complement strand
TGACATGCTTGCCTTAATCGGTCCAAACATTGAGTATAGGTGTTGATGCGGCATGTTACCCCTGTACAGGACGCAGGTGAGGCCACGTTAAGAATACTGCGCACCATGTTGGCTCTGCTGATGGGAGGATGTTGAGAGGGCGCCGAAATGATTTACAAGGATTTTTCGATACTGGGGGTGGGGGGGGGGGGCAGTTGAGATTCAGGGAGAAGATGAAAAGGTTGAGGCTTTTCCCCTGGACTGGAGGAGGGTGAACCGTAACATGAAAGTGGCTTATGAAATCTTGAGGGGCATGGATAGTCTGAATGGCCAAGGTCATTTTCCCAGGGTTAGAGGAGTGCAGTTATAGACGGTATAGGTTGAAGGTCTGCGGGAAAGGTTTAGAGCGGACCTTGGGAGTTACATTTTAATGCCAAAGGTGATGCGTGAATGGAAAGTGCTGTCAGAGAAAATGTTGACAGCGGGTACAATTACACATTTAAAATATAACGGGATAGGTACATAAATAGGAATGGTTCAGAGGGATATGGGGCATATGATGGCAGATGAGACTAGACCAGATTGGGATTTCTGGCCGATGTGAGCAAACTGGAATAAAGGATCTGTTTCTCTTGTGGGAATTCTCTTCCTCAGAAGTTTGACATTCCTCTTTGTTTACATTTATTCAAAGCTGTGTTAGTTAAATATTTGGCAGAGCAGTGAGTCGCGGAGAATGGGATACAGACAGGAAAGTGGGGCTGCGACCACAACCTGATCAACCACAATAGGTGCCTGGTGGAGAATGGTCAAAGTGTCTAATGACCCAGTACTGCTCCTCAGTCCCATGTTTCTGTGTTCCTTTCAGCCCCTTAACCCTGCTAGACAGGAGCAGTTGGAAGCTGGTTACTGCTATAACATGGTGCACAGAAACAGAGGAAACTGTTCAGCCCCTCAAGTCTGTCCCAAACGGTTTAGGAGATTTGGAAAATATAATTGGAAAATCCAGGTTGCGTATGAACGAGTCACCGCATCTCTCTATATAGAGCTTCCTCCCTCTGCAACTTGTGCACCATTTGTTGTTCATGTTGTAGACCCAGATTCACTGTGAATACAGACAACAGAACTCACTTCGCGATTGCTCACAGAGTCCTCTGGTGCTCCTAACTGTAATATTCAATAACAGACTTTCCAGGAAAATCACGCCCACTAACTTTTCAAGAACAGAATGTGAGAACATCAGAAACAGGAACAA
>NW_025139944.1:0-1231 GCF_004010195.1 Chiloscyllium plagiosum | reverse complement strand
GGTGGAGGGGAGGAGAGGAGGGTGTTATCCTCGCTCCTCCCTCCCAGACTGTTTTTCCGGGTGCCTTGGCCTTGGGGTTGACCTTTTCCCGGGGGATGACCTTTTCCCCGAGGAGCCGGGCGTCCCGGTGTCGGGAGAGGAACGGGGCCCCGAACCTCTGCCGCCCGACGACCCGAACTCGGGGCGTTCCGGGAAGGGGTGCGCCGAGGAAGGTACCGCTGGTGACCCTGGGGGTGGGGTCGCCGGGGGTTTGAGGCCGTTTGGCGGTGCCGGACCAGCCCCATCTTCTCGGTGGGGGAGGGGTCGGTGACCGAGGGCGACCTCCCGGAGGAGGGTTCGGGATCGGTGGCGGACGCCAGGGACGACGCAGACTCCGTCTGCAGCGACATTATTGAGTCCCGGGTGCCCCCCACCGATCTCCCCCTCATCCTCCTCGAGGAACTCCGGGAATTTGTCGAGGAAACTCGGAGTCGCCGGGATAGAGCCCAACTGGTGCTCGACCGCTGGAGCTCCTTTGAAAGAGTTTACTGGTCGGCCCTCGCTGCCCGCCAGGTGCCTGGGCTCGACATTAATGAGCGAAAGCGAGTCAGGAACTTCCTGGGGGCACTCCTGGTGAGGGTGAGAGACTTCTGTGCCCCTCCCTCGTCCTCCCTGTAAATATATACACAGGTTTGTTAGTTGTACTGGTGGGGGTTGCACAAAGCTTCCGACATGGAGACGACTATAGCCAGCCTCAACATCAACGGCAGCAGGGAGTCGCAGCGCAGATTCCAGACCCTCTCGGTCCTTCGGGACGGGAGGTATGCGGTGTGCTTCCTGCAAGAAACCCACACTACCCCGGGAGACGAAGCCACCTGGCTCCTGGAGTGGCGAGGGGGGGTCTACATGAGTCACCTCACCCGCAGATCTGGCGGGGTGGCTATCCTGTTGGCCCCGCATTTTCAGCCGGAGATCTTGGGGGTCAGGGAGCCAGTGCCAGGCCATTTGCTTCACCTGACGGTGTGGCTGGGGGGCGCAGTGCTTCACTTGGTGAACGTCTACGCTCCCCTGGCCGGGCCGAGGCAAGCGAGCTTCTTCGAAGAAGTGTCCGCTCCTCTCGCTTCCATCGACGAGAACCAGTGCGTCGTCCTCGGGGGAGATTTTAACTGCGTCCTCGAGGGCAGGGACCACGGCGGTGCCCGCACTGGCTGCGCGTGGAGGAAGAGGTTGGGGGACTTGGTCAAGTCCTACG
>NW_025139943.1:0-1230 GCF_004010195.1 Chiloscyllium plagiosum | reverse complement strand
AATAATCAGAGGGAAATTGAGAAACAAACTTGTAAGGAAATCTCCGCGCTCTATAAGAATAATAGGATGGTTATGGTAGGGGATTTTAACTTTCCAAACATCTACTGGGACTGCCATAGTGTTAAAGGTTTAGATGGAGAGGAATTTCTTAAATGTGTACAAGACAATTTTCTGATTCAGTATGTGGATGTACCTACTAGAGAAGGTGCAAAACTTGACCTACTCTTGGGAAATAAGGCAGGGCAGGTGACTGAGGTGTCAGTGGGGGAGCACTTTGGGGCCAGCGACCATAATTTTATTCGTTTTAAAATAGTGATTGAAAAGGATAGACTAGATCTAAAAGTTGAAGTCCTAAACTGAAGAAAGGCCAATTTTGACGGTATTAGGCAAGAACTTTCGAAAGCTAATTGGAGGCAGATGTTCGCAGGTAAAGGGACGGCTGGAAAATGGGAAGCCTTCAGAAATGAGATAATGAGAATCCAGAGAAAGTATATTCCTGTCAGGGTGAAAGGGAAGGCTGGTAGGTGTAGGGAATGCTGGATGACTAAAGAAATGGAGGGTTTGATTAAGAAAAAGGAAGCATATGTCAGGTATTGACAAGATAGATCAAGTGAATCCTTAGAAGAGTATAAAGGAAGTAGGAGTATACTTAAGAGGGAAATCAGGAGGACAAAAAGGGGACATGAGATAGCTTTGACAAATAGAATTAAGGAGAATCCAAAGGGTTCTTACAAATATATTAAGGACAAAAGGGTAACGAGGGAGAGAATAGGGTAACAAGGGAGAGAATAGGGCCCCTCAAAGATCAGCAAGGCGGCCTTTGTGTGGAGCCACAGAAAATGGGGGAGATACTAAATGAATATTTTGCATCAGTATTTACTGTGGAAAAGGATATGGAAGATATAGACTGTAGGGAAATAGGTGGTTACATCTTGCAAAATGTCCAGATTACAGAGGAGGAAGTGCTGGATGTCTTGAAATAGTTAAAAGTGGATAAATCCCCAGGACCTGATCAGGTGTACCCGAGAACTCTGTGGGAAGCTAGAGAAGTGATTCAAAGTTTGGGTGAAGATTTGTAGCTCGGGTGCTCGTTGTTGTGATTCTGTTCGCCGAGATGGAAATTTTTGTTGCAGACATTTCGTCCCCTGTCTAGGTGACTTCCTCAGTGCTTGGGAGCCTCCTGTGAAACTGAAACACCTGATCAGCGGATCCAGACACTCTTTCCAATCA
>NW_025139942.1:0-1230 GCF_004010195.1 Chiloscyllium plagiosum | reverse complement strand
TTTAACAACAGATGTCCACAGGGATTCATATTCATTCGACTTCAGAAAAATGAGGAGGCATTGCTTGAGGGATATAAACTATTCAAGCGCAATGAAAAAAGGTGGATGCTGAACAGATATTCCCAATTGTCGGACAGTCTCGAAGAAGAGATGATAGAAGCAGAGTTAGAGGAGGTAGGTTCAAAACCTGGATAGGGAGAAACTACTTCTCTCAAAGGGTTGTGAATCTGTGGACCTCACAGCCCCAGAGTGCAATGCAGGCAGAATCAATCAACAGGTTCAAGAAAGAAATTGATACATTTTCTATTTTTAACATGCTTGTTAGCATTCAATCACAACTGTATTTGAAGATTGTCGCTGCCAAAGCATATGGTCCTGGGTGACAGCAAGTGCAGCCAGACTGAATGATCTAACAATGGGATCATCAGCTGGATCACAGCAACAGCAGCAATCAGCTGTATCCTTTCTGGCTCAAAGGGACACTGCACAGGAACGAAGATGAGACTTGACGAGACTTAAAAATGGAAATGCAATCTCTGCCACACTAAAATATTATCAGAACAATACAAGCGTACCCTGACTTCTTCCGGATTCAATCCGATGAAGGTTTCAAAGTCCATGTTGATGCTGTTATTTGCAAGAAACCTCAGATCATCAGCTGCAGCACCACCTGAAGACAAAGAGACAATTTTTAGTTGCCCGGGGCCCAATGGCATGTTACAAAATTGGGAGAAAATTTCGATAGAGAGACAATTGACAAATGAGGAGAAAATGTAAAAAAATTCAGGAACAGAAGCTGAGGCAATTGCTTGGGATCAGGCCCTAACTGGAATGTGGATGTGTTTGCGATGGATGGGTAACTGCTGTCACTCCCCGTGTTCACGTACAAGTGTGGGAGAGATCATGGGATGCTCCAGGAGTGCAGACACAACACTGCATCATCCTGCTCACTCATTCCACACTTGATGGGTGCTGCATTGGTTTCTGCACTCAGCTTACTACAGTCTACAAAGACTTGGAAAAGTGATGGATTTGCTGCAACAGTGCATCCGGTTCCCTCCTGAAACAGCAGAGATGATTCCAGGCATCCAGAAGATCATAGGAAATAGGAGCAGGAAGAGACTATTCAGACATCTGAGCCCACTCCATTATTTGCACAGATCATTCCTGATTTCCTGATCTAACACCATTTCCCTACACTGGCTGCACATCTCTTCACATTATTTCTGT
>NW_025139941.1:0-1230 GCF_004010195.1 Chiloscyllium plagiosum | reverse complement strand
TACTTTGGTTGTGGGTAAAGTTTTGAAAAGGGTGATAAGATATTAGATTTAGAATCATCTAGAAAGGAGTAAGTTCATTAGGGACAGTCAACACGGTTTTCCGAAGGGTAGGTCGAACTTCACAACATTTATTGAGTCATTTGAGAAGGTGACCAAAAAGTTAGATGAGTGTAAAATGGTTGATCTTTGTATGGATTTCAGTAAGTCGTTTGATAAGGTTCCCCACAGAAGGCTGTCATACAAAATACAGAGGCATGGGATTGAGGGAGATTAAGCAGTTTGGATTAGAAATCGGCCAGCTGTAAGAAGACAGAGTGATAACTGATGGAAAATGTTCGTCCAGAAGTTCAGTTACGCGTGGGAGACCGGAAGGATCTGTTGTGGGACGACTGTCGTTACTCATGTTTTTCAAAACGACATGGATGTGGGCATGGAAGGATGGGTGTGTAAATTTGCAGATGACATCGTGGTCGGTAGCGTTGTGGATTGTGAAGAAGAATATTGTAGACTGCAGAGAGACAAAAATATACTGCAGTGGTGGCAAATGGCCTTTAATGCGGAAAAGTGTGAGGTGCTTCACTTTGGAATGTTTAACAGCAATGCAGAGAACTGGACTATTCTTAATATTCTTTTCGGCATAGGTGAGAAAAACATCTCGGTACCCAGCTGCACAGATCCTTGAAATTTGACCCCCTGGCTAATAGGGCTGTGAAGGATGCGTACAGTCTGTTAACTTTTCTTACTGGGGAAATTGCGTAATGGAACCATGAGAACATGAGCAGCTGGATAAAACTCTGGTGCGATCACATTTGGAGTATTGTGTACAGTTCAGGTCACCGCATTATAGGAAGGTTCTGGAAGCTTTGGAAAGGGTTCAGAGGAGATTTAATGGGATGCTGCGTGGTATGGAGGGAAGGTGTAACGAGGAATGCTTGCGAGATTTGAGGCGGTTTCGAATGGAGAAAAGTAGGTGGAGAGGTGATCTAATTGACACAATTAAGATAATCACATGGTTAGATAAGGTGAACAGCGAAAATCTTTTTTCCTCGGAAGGCAATGACTAGCACGAGGGCACATAGCTTTAATCTAAGGGGTCATAGATATAGGACAGATGTCAGTGGTAGTTGCTTTAAACAGAAAATAGTAGAGGGGTGGAAAGCCTTGCCTGCAACAGGAGTACACTCACCAACTTCAATAGCATTAAAATGTTTTTCTGAGTAGACATATGCA
>NW_025139940.1:0-1230 GCF_004010195.1 Chiloscyllium plagiosum | reverse complement strand
GCTGAAATTAAGAAGACGAGTCATGCATGACAAGCCTGAACAAGGCCCAAGAACAGACCTTCGGATGATCAGATGTAAACAGGTCCGGGGGGCAGTCACCATGTTTCCTGCAGTGCAGAAAATGAAGTAGGATCGATAAGCTCTCATCCACCTCCACTGGTTCGATTTCCGGCTCCTCACGTCTGTTCAGGAGATGTCACCCTTTTATGAAGGCAAATGCTGTGCAATGTGCGAAACATCTTCTTCATTGCGAAATGGATTTCGTGAGTCTAATTCTTTCTGCTCCTGCTGATTTCCATTCCCGTCTGACAAGTCTGGTCCTGATAATTTGATGTGAAGCGATGTGATGGTCCAATGTTGACAAACCAAGGTGAGGAGCTCGGCGTGAAATAGTTGGTTCCTGAACAGGAGACAAGATTGAATAGTCATAAGCTCAGATCAAGGTCTGATGAACACGCACGCTTGTTTTGATGGCTCATTTCTCATTTCATGATCCACCCCGTAAATGGGTTCAGGATGAAGCATTTACAGGCAATTCACACTTGTGCCTAGGGCAAAAGTACGATGATCAACATTGTCGTTTTCAATTCTATCACGTCACCCAGGTTCATTCCTGTGTCTGCCTGACGACTTTACCCATTCCAGTGCAGTGCACTGACTCGACTATTACAATACAATTCTCCTTATCCTCACTCATTTCATATTTTATGAAGGTTTTAATTGTTAGCAAAACTGCAGCTGCCTGTTCGTAAGTCGCACAGTTCCCAATTCGTAATGCTGCCCGTCTGCTTGTTGCATGTACCCAGGCTTCTGTTTCTCCTTATGCTGAATTTAAAAAGCTCATTTTTGCTTGTATTTTGTCAATTTTCCACGGCTACTCCCTACTAGGCTGTACCACCAGCTGCTCTGTTACCAATGCAAATGTATGTTTCATCTCCTCTGGCCAGTTTGGCTCTTTCTATCTTTGGCATATGCTTGAAACCTCCAAGATCCCCTACTTGAAAAAGTCAATCTGATTCCCATCAATCAATCAAATAATTAAATCAATCAAATAAATCAAAACAAAACCTCTGAAGCACTCCTGTTGTTTCAGTCTCTCTGCAATAGTGCACATCTATAAAACCGCCTTTGTCTGCCATCCTCATATTTCCGTAAGTCCCTCAAGTTTCTTCCACACCTCACCATCTATCAAACGTCCCCTAGCTGCTACAATCTTCCATATTTCCTTTA